>NC_058043.1:6565819-6866589 GCF_020085105.1 Siniperca chuatsi | reverse complement strand
AATTTCCAGTGCACACCTGTACGGTTAATGTAGCTGTTGGGCAACAGAAGTTTTGATGGAAGTTCAAAGTAGGATGAGTGCAGACATTAACACTGACTACATAACACACAGAAACGACAGGACCTGAGCAGCGCTGCTACAGACACACGTTCATGTCACATGACAAGTCCAAGGAGCGAGGTGGGAGTGGGAGCAGGAGGGTCAAAGGCCAAGCAGGAAGTAGATGTAGACTAGCCAGCTAGCCCGCAGGGAAACAAGCTGAACCATCCCACCGTTAGCCACGTCAACACCCATCTGCCAACTACAGTCCAACTTCCCCAAAGTTCAAATGACGGCGAATTAGTCAGAGAGAGGCTGAGGTTAGCAGAGGTTATACAGTCATAAAGCCACAGTCTGGGAGGGATAAAACTATGTAGGTACAAGAAGAGTCACTATAAATTCAGCTACTGTGGAGCTACAGTGGGTACGGAAAGTATTCAGACCCCTTTAAATTTTTCACTCTTTGTTTCATTGCAGCCATTTGCTAAAATCAAAAAAGTTCATTTTATTTCTGTTCTATTTTGACAGAAAAAAACAGAAATGTAGAAATTTTTGCAAATTTATTAAAAAAGAAAAACTGAAATATCACATGGTCATAAGTATTCAGACCCTTTGCTGTGACACTCATATTTAACTCACATGCTATCCATTTCTTCTGATCCTCCTTGAGATGGTTCTACTCCTTCACTGGAGTCCAGCTATGTTTAATTAAACTGATTGGACTTGATTAGGAAAGGCACACACCTGTCTATATAAGTCCTTACAGCTCACAGTGCATGTCAGAGCAAATGGGAATCATGAGGTCGAAGGAACTGCCCAAGGAGCTCAGAGACAGAGTTGTGGCAAGGCACAGATCTGGCCAAGGTTACAAAATCATTTCTGCAGCACTCAAGGTTCCTGAGAGCACAGTGGCCTCCATAATCCTTAAATGGAAGAAGTTTGGGACGACCAGAACTCTTCCTAGACCCCCAGCCAAACTGAGCAATCGTGGGAGAAGAGCCTTGGTGAGAGAGGTAAAGAAGAACCCAAAGATCACTGCGGCTGAGCTCCAGAGATGCTGTAGGGAGATGGGAGAAAGTTCCAGAAAGTCAACTATCACTGCAGCCCTCCACCAGTCGGGGCTTTATGGCAGAGTGGCCCGACGGAAGCCTCTCCTCAGTATAAGACATATGAAAGCCCGCATAGAGTTTACCAAAAAACACATGAAGGACTCCCAGACTGAGAAATAAGATCCTCTGGTCTGATGAGACCAAGATTTAACTTTTTGGCGTTAATTCTAAGCGGTATGTGTGGAGAAAACCATGCACTGCTCATCACCTGCCCAATACAGTCCCAACAGTGAAACATGGTGGTGGCAGCATCATGCTATGGGGGTGTTTTTCAGCTGCAGGGACAGGACGACTGGTTGCAATTGAAGGAAAGATAAATGTGGCCAAATACAGAGAGATCCTGAAAAAACCTCTTCCAGAGTGCTCAGGACCTCAGATTGGGCCAAAGGTTCACCAATGACCCTCCAATAAAACAATGGCTTCAGAACAACTCTGTGACCATTCTTGACTGGCCCAGCCAGAGCCCTGACCTAAACCCAATTGAGCATCTCTGGAGAGACTGAAAATGGCTGTCCACCAACGTTCACCATCCAACCTGACGGAACTGGAAAGGATCTGCGAGGAAGAATGGCAGAGGATCCCCAAATCCAGGTGTGAAAAACTTGTTGCATCATTCCCAAGAAGACTCATGGCTGTACTAGCTCAAAAGGGTACTTCTGAGCAAAGGGTCTGAATACTTATGACCATGTGATATTTCAGTTTTTCTTTTTTAATAAATTTGTATACATTTCTAAATTTCTGTTTTTTTTCTGTCAAGATGGGGTGCTGAGTGTACATTAATGAGAAATAAAACTAACTTTTTTTGATTTTAGCAAATGGCTGCAATGACACAAAGAGTGAAAAATTTAAAGGGGTCTGAATACTTTCTGTACCCACTGTAGCTCTGACTGCAAGACGAGGACAAACAGCTTGTTCCTAATCAGATAGCTGTTCCATTCATTTGTGGATAATTAATCATAAAGCTTCCACTTTTCTGATGTCAAACTTTGTTAAGATTATGTGGTAATATTTCAGTAGAATAACAGTTCCTCTTCCAGTCTGGTGTTATTAAATATTTTTCTTATAGTCAACAAACCCCGTGAAAATACACACAAACACAAATACTTGTTAGTGGATCAATTCATCGTTGATTTGGGTCTTTCCATGGAATTTTTTGACAATAGGAAAAATATAAAATATTACTAGAGTGATCCTTTAAAGTGGAAAAAAACACAACACCAACCACACAGAATGGTCCTCTGGTCAGTTTTAATATGTCCGAGTGATTCTATGGCAGTGTCTGAACATCTTTACAGTGCTATTATTATTATTATTATTATTACTACTACTACTACTACTACTACTGCTGCTGCTGCACTGGGGAAGCAAATCATCCAGCTCTTTCGGCACACCTGCTGAACGCCGCTCTCCTCTCTGATTTGAGATGGATGCCTGCATGTCTGATTAAGACACTTGTTGAGCAGCCTGCAGAGTTTCTGTTTACAGTTTTTGCACTCCACTTTGTTCACTTATTGTAAAAGAATATTTAGCCAAAAAGCTGAACTGTAAGCTGACATTTTAGCCTGAAAGTAACTGGAAGAAACATCTGCAGCTGAAAGGCTGGCCCAGTTATATCACTGTAATTACAAGGTTGGAATTTAGCTACGACAGAGTGGGCGTGTTAATTCTGAGAATGCGCCCGTTTCAGTACACAAGATAGACTTACACAGTACACAAACACACAGGCCCACACATGCTAAAAGAAACAGGATCCCAAAAGGTATTTTCCACAGAAAATGGTAGGATGTTTTAGAAAGAATTCCCAGTATTCAACCCTGACCCTAATGTGTCAGAAGCAGCTACTTGCAGGAAGTCTACCTCAAGCCAAAAAACAAAGAAGATGACATTTATCTTGTACATTGTAAGCTATAGATCAAAACCAGTATTTAATAAGAACAACAATCTGAACTGGAATCAGACTCAATAAAATCTAAACTACAGCTGTATATCGTAGACTGTAGCGGACTGTGTGAATCATTAATAACAATGGGCAGATCAGATCAAGGATGAGCTGCTTTATATTCAAATGTGATAAGTACAAAGTACAGACCAAGTTTTAGAAGTTGGGAAAAGTGGATGTAAATGGCTCAATAAGCCACAATCAGGTGGGGATGTGTAAGGAAAAACACACAGCACAAGCAGAGAAGTGTTTTTTCAAAAATCACTTTAAAAAAGCAAAAATATCTTGTAATATACAGATATTATAAGACCATATCGCCCACCCCTACAACAATGGTAATATGTATATTATAAAGGAGTTTAAGAGGCGTGTTGTGTATTTCATCATTTCCTCATTAAAAAGTCAGGCAACTATGTAACTAGTCAGACTGTGTGATATCCATTATGTCAGACTGGATCAGAGCTAGTCTTGTGGATCTAGTCAGACTAAGTCAATGAAATACTGGTCTGATACACATTGCAGCAGATTCTGTGTTCAGACCTCCAGACTGTGGCTTTACAGTAGGCGGGTCTCTGTCAGTGAGCTGTGTGGTTGGGTGGAGGTGGGGGTGGAAGCAGTGAGGGGGGGACAGTCTGGGCTGGTGAGGTGTCAGTCAGACTAGCAGGGCTGCAGGACTAGCAGAGCTCCCAGACTCAGCAGCAGCAGCAGCAGCGGTGGTGGTGGTGGCGTGCTTACCTGTGGCAAGGCCCCCCTCTGCTCTGCCCTTCGTCCCTCCTCCTCCTCCTCCTCCTCCTGGGCCAGAGCTGCCCAGGGCCTCCACGGGGAAGGAGGGCCGTTCGCCCTTGTAGGGCTTGGGCCTGAAGGGGAAGTCTTTGTCTTTACCTTTGGAGCCTTTGGGCCGGCCTGCGGTCTTCTTCTTGGACTTGCCATCCCCCTTCACACCCAGTAGGGGGTGCACCTCTGAGGAGAGAGAGGATGGACTCAGGGTCAAAGTTCAGCATTTCACAATAAAACAAAAGAAAGACACATTCAAATGACTATCCTTTTCATTGGCTAATTTCCTTATATTACACATATGACAATGATGAAAAGATATTACCTGTACTAAAATTGGCTCACATGGTAAATAAAAATCACAACAGCCACGCCATACTCACTACTCTGCTGCTCTCAGTTCTCCTTCTCTGTATTCGTGTCTACTTTTGCCATTTTTTTATTTATTTAATCACATGCAAACATTTACTCATCAGCACTAAACACGAAGTACAGCTGAAGATGACGGGAATGTCATTAGTTTTGCAGGAATTTGGTGATAAATCAAAGTATTGGAAACATTTTAATTTGACCTGATGATGGCGCTACATACACATATGACAAAAGTTAAGGGAACAATTCATCTTGAGGGGAACATTAATGTACATGCCAAATTTTGTGCCAATCCATCTAGTACATGTTGAATTATTTCACTGGATAAGTGAAAACTTTGATATGATGGTGGCACTAGAGGAAAAAGTTAGGGGATCACCTAAGTCATCAGGATCTGGAGATCATGAATATCTTTATCAAATTTCATGGCAATTCATCCAATAATTGTAGAGATATTTTAGTCTTGACCAAAGTATCAGACCAGCTGACCGACATTACCATCCTTAGAGCCACAGCACTAGCTTGGCTAAAAATGGCAAACTAGAGGTGACTGGGATTAACAAAAAAACAGTGTAAGTGTTCAAAAAAGAAAGTGTTTTCAGCAGAGTGGGGAGTATGACACGTGGAAATGTACATTATACTGAGTTTTCATTGAAAGCTAATTAAAAAAAAAAGAAGCAGATCAGAAAACAGGGGAAATTAAAACTAAAGGTCTGTCTCTTATACACGACTGTTTTGAATTTCCTGCAGTTGAGGAAAATAAAAGGCCCTGGCCAGTAACTGAAAATGTACCCAGTATATAAACCTGACCCCGACATTGCATCTTCTGGGTGTATTTATTGCTGTGTTCTCTCTCACCGTCACTGGGCACCCCCTGCAGTTCGATGGTGGTGGTGCGAGCCTTCTTCTTGGCCGGGCCTCCTTCAGATGAAGGCTGCCGCTGCTTCTTGTCTCCACCGGCCAACGCGTCCTCTGGTGCAGCAGCCTGGACCGAGGCATCCGGCGGGGGGCCGAAGGGGTTTTCCTCTGGATCTTCGACCTCGGGCGCGATGGGCAGGTACAGCAGGGCCTTATAATCCTCAAGCTCCTCATCACTACAGGACACAAACACAGACGAGACTGTCAGTAGCTGAATAGTTCACACAGATTTAAAAGTATGAACAGAATCAGCCTCGCTGACGTGATATGGTCAGCTGTTTTATGCTTTGCAAAACCTCTTTTAGATTTGAGTTTAGTTTAAGGAATAAACATTGTGAAGGACAGTTTGATTCAACAGTTCAGTCTTCTTTGCCATTTAATATCTTAAAGGTAATTAAAATAATTGTAAAATAAATTCTAAAACAAACTAGGGGCCAAAATTAAAGTAATGTGAGCCATTTGGTGTTTGTTAGAAATCTGGCAGTAGAGTTTTGAACAAGCCGGAGTCAATTTATTAAAGACATAAAATAACACACAAACAGCCATAGAAGAGTGCATTACAATGGTCTAACAAGGAAGTTACAAAGGCATGGGTGACTTTCTCAGTGTCATGAGGAGAAAGGAAGCATGGCTGAAGCAGTTCTGATGTGACTGTTAAAAAATTGACTTAAATCCTAAATTCCTAAAAACGTTACATGGGAGAAACACCTGTTGACCTGTTGTTTGACAATATGAGTAATGTTTAATATCTCAGTTTTGGTCCAACCATCACTTAATGTCAGGAAGATCTTCATGGAGAATTGATAGTCTGCTAAGATCCTTAGGAATAAAAGAAAGGTACGACTGGGTTCCTTTCTTTTAATTTGAATTTCTTTTAATCTTTTATTTAGACAGGCAACCTTTGTATGAAAAAAAGATGAAGTAGTTGAATTATACTGAATCAATGCATGATAAAGATCTAAGTCAGGAAACTGAGCTTAAAATACTGAACTTGAAATTATTTTCTTTCCTGATTTTATAAATCTTTTCTGACACAAGGTTCACTTGCTAGCTCTTTCCAGAGCTTTCAACCACATCTTACAGTCTTCATCAGGAAATGGGAGTTTCCACTTTAACATGTGGCTGAAAACTCCAAAAAAAGCTAGTGAGTGAGTAAGTTAAGACTTTTTTTTTATTGAGTTGGCAAAGTACAGTATGGAGCTACTGCTGTAAATGAGATGTTCTTACAGTATTTGTGAAGACACAGTTTAAGAGCACTGAATTAGTCCCAAGCTAGTTTTCAGTTATGATACTTGAAGCTAAAAGGGTTTAACGATTCAGGGATGAGATCGGAATGACGTGGGAAATTCATGTAAAAAAATAAAAATAAATAAAAGAAACACACAATACTTGTCAGATCAGAGAGGGAACGCTGTTTGCACTGATGTAGTAAGCTGTATTGTTGTTTCTCACCTGCTGCAAAAAGCAACTATGGGGTCAACAGTGGTGACATCCACCTCTTCATCCTCTGCAGCGTCTGCACCTGCAACACGAGCACAAGTTCATGTGTGAGACATCCAGAGAGAACCAGTGAAAGCAGTAAGACCAGTGCATCTGACAGCAGAACAGGTGGTGGTCAACCTTCAGTCAGCAGCTGGGTCATATTCCAATGGGTTTAATGCAAATGTGTATGATATTGAGGTTATGTGCTGTCATAGCAACCACCCAATTAATAAAAATAACTCAGAAAGGGAGTATACAAGAAATTAATGTACTTAACTGTTTGGACTAACAGGAAATGCAGACAGTGTGACTTTGGATTGCGACTACTAATAAATCTTATAAGAGAGAAAGCTAAATGTTTTTCCAAAGATTTTATATTTATTTGTTTTGCTGAGATGTTTCTGGAGCTGTTTCACCACCATCCACAAGTTGCTTTGATGTTTTCAAGCTGTGAGTAGCTCCTCAATTTCCTCTGCGCATTGCATTGTGGGACAATGATGTCCATCAACAACAGCACACTGAACATAATTTAGCCTGCTTACTGACATTTTAGTTCTTATTTTCCAGTTTGAATCCATTACATACGTACCACCCAGTGATAATTAGTATTTAGTTTTATTAGTAATTAGTATGGAACAGGGACACATCTGAAGTATTGTTCTGCAGGACTGGATCCAGACAGAGCAGGAGAGGTTGTTCCTACACAACGGTGTAGTGGTGCCTTAGTAGGTGGGAATACTGTATTTATGTGTACTTTGAGGGGAAATAACTGTCCCACATTCAAATAAACACTCCTTATACTTTAACCTTTGCCAAGTGGCTTAGGAACCATGCTATACAATTAAGACTTTGCTTGAAATTACATACCATCATCATGTTGTAGTATTTTGATTTCTGTCTCTCTTTTTTTTTTTTTTTTTTTTTTTACCATTGTTGTGTTCTGTAAATGGTGAATTCTGCAAATGATCAGCTATGTACATATTTCTACACCCAAACTCCACCCTGTGCAAACAGTATTTTCTACAACCAGAAGTCAAAACTGCACAAATGAGAACCGCCACAGGCTCTCTGTGAGCCAGAAAAAAACCCTGTCAGTCATACTGCAGTGTGTGTGTGTGTGTGTGTGTGATCTACCTGTCTGCTCGGGTTCACTCTTGTCTTCGTCCTCAATGTCGAATTCGGACTCTCGCTCCTCGTACTCCACATTCTCATCCAGCTCTTTAAAGTCTGGAGCAAAAGCGCTCCAGTTTTCCTGCAGACAAACCAAGCAGTCACACATCAATCTTACATCCACCATTTTACATCAACTCAGCTGGTAGTTGTGCTTCATTAAAAGGTCACATTCCCACATTTTTTACCATAATATGGAACATACAGCCAAATCTTTGATTCTGAGTATCAGAAACATGAGAGATTAAGACTGAAATAATCAACTTGGGACAGTGTTCATTCATGTGTATCCAGCCTTTCAGTCACTGTCTACTTACCACTTGGTTCTGAGCCCAGATGGACACCACTCCACTGGAGATGGAGGCAATAATCGGACGGACAGGATGCCACTGGACAGGGGTCAAAGGTGAGATGTGTAAATTATCTGATAGTAAACAACGCTGCGTCTAAATATGACTGAAAATACATAGACAGAAGTGTTGTGTCAATGTTTAAATCTCTAAACTGTGTTCTACTGAGCCAGAATTTCAGTTTTGACATCCTTACAGCGACATCCAGCAGCAACTCTCCTCTGGTTCCATGCAGGATCTTCACCAGGTTGCCAATGCTCTTCTCCCAGATGTACAGAGCGTGCTGCCTGGCTGATCCGGCCACGATGTACTCGCCATCGCCGGAGAAACAGCAGCGCTTCCACGGAGTCCTGAACACAGAAAACACAGGTGGAGGACATGAACAAACAGAGATAGGAGGGAGAGACAGATGCAGCGCTACAAAATGTAACACTTTCCCAGCAAGTGTTACTCTCAGAGACTTTGATTTCAGACAATTACAATTTCCCACTTAAAAATATTACAATTCAGCAACACCTTTACCAGCCAAATTCAAATAAACATCATAACTTATCCCCATGAGCACATGTCGTCTGCTGCAGTGGAACAGCGTCCTGTGTTGACATACCTGTTGACCAAGTCCTGTAGTTTCTGCATGGGTTCAGGCTCACCGTCTCGGCCACAGGTCAGTATCTCCCTGCCATCATACACCCTGATGATCCGGTCTGCTGTGTTTATGAGGAAACAACTGCACAGAAAACAGGACAGGTGGACAAAAAAAAAAAAAAAAAAAAGGAGGTAGAATTAGAGACAGGAGAAAAGAAAGCACAGGAAGAGCTCTGCTTTCACAGCTAGGGCTTTTAAAGCCTTGAAAGTTTCTTTGCTTTCTTCTGTGGATCCTGTGTACATAATGTAATATGGATCTGTTCTACAATCAACATGGAATCTGTTAGACTGTGTCACAGAGGAAAGATAACTTCAAATGGACTACAGCCTAATGTTAAAGGTGTAGATAGTGTAGTCAGTTTGTGTTTGTGCATCCAGGTTGACCTCCTGTTGCCTCTCACCTGCCCTTGCGTGCAAATTCAATTGATTTGATGGCAGTGGTGTTGCTGGTGCCAGTTGTCACTCTGAAGGAAGCCACCAGCTCCTGAGTGTTTGTGTTCAACACCAGGATCTGCAACAACAGACAGAGGGACACATGATGGTGAAGGACAACAGCAAAAACACTGGATGTCATTCGTAAAACACAAGAACACTTTTAAAGCATAAAATGCAAGTGGAGAGAAATGTACAAATGTTTGGGTATTCATCAAACCCTTAGTAACTGATTTATTAGTTATTAATCTGATCAAATGTATTGGTGTAGTCTATGTGGAGGGTGGTTAGCCTGCGTTGATATCTGCCACAGTGTCTTTTTGGAATCTACCACTGGGGGCGCCAAAGGCAGAAATGTTCTAATTCGACATATAAACCTTTGTGCACTGACGTTTTTTTCTCTATAAAATTCACATTTACTTGTGCTGTCTTGAAGTGCAGCGATGTGACTGAAAGGTGCACTGTGAATAAAGTTTTGTCTGACAGAGAGGCTGACCTTTCCTTTGGCATTGCCAGTGTAGATGTACTCCCCGCGCCTGTCAAAGGCCGCCACCACATTCAGGTCTGAGTCGTCATCCACAGGGAGGACAACATGTTTGGAGTCTGACAGAGTCAGCAGGACCGGGGCTGACTTCATGGGACACACCAGCACCTTGTCCCTAAAACACAAACATAATTTGTTAGTACAAAATAGCAAACTGTATTAACTTACTTACACTGATCAAGACAAATTAAACTTGCAAAACCCCATGACATGATGTGAGCGCTGTTCATGTTGTATCTGACCAACAGCCGAACCTCAGAACACATGTCACATGTACAGACAGATGCTGTCAGGTCACTCACATGTCTCTGGGGTGGCATTGCAGTTTCAGGATGGGTGAGGGGAAGCGGAACCTCTGGTCACAGTCTCCAGTCAGGACGTCCCACTGCGAGACAATGTTGTCTGTGGAGGCACTCACCAGCTTGTGGCCGTCTCGACTCCAGCTGCACGCACACACACAAATATATAGCATTCTTTAATTAACCATTAAAATTGTATTTTTGGTGTTGCACTCAGTTGAAAAGTGACAGAAGTAATAGGGTGAAGAATGAAAAAAAGAGAGCATGGGAGGGAAGTTTAAACCTTGCTTACTTTCTAACCTACACACCGGGCTAATCAACAAAAATCGTTGGACGCAGCCCCCCCAATTTATTTCTACATCGGTGTGAGGACAATCCAACAGGCACTTTGTTTGAAGCATCCTGACACCTTAAGCCTACAGAGAATAACAGGTCCACATTAAGCCGGTTGTTTTATAAAACTACGTCACAATCATGAAATAATGATGTGATCAGCACCACACCTCGTAGTACTCATCCTCATTCCGATCACATGAATTCGTTTAAAGCATGAGGCACAAGCAGTGACCAGAGGTTTAAACAGCTGAGACTCAGCTGAAGAACCAAGCTGTGTCTGTCCCACTCCATACAAAATGTTGGCTGCAGTTTTGTTGTTGAAAAAGATGAAAAGAAGAAGAGATTTCACTGTTTTCCTTTGTTCAGGTGTTTCAGTGTGGACAGAGATCTTATGGAAACAACCTGGAAACGCACGCACAGTTTAGTGTGGATGTAGTCTAAGATGGAGCAGGTTAGGCAGGTAAAAGATGGATGTGTCTGAGTGTATTGGTGTATTACATGAGACATTCACCAGGCAGTGATGACCACACACACACACACACACACACACACACACACACACACACACACACACACACTACATGATGTTTCTCACCACAAAGAGCAGACTGGGTGGATGTGTGCGCTGATGATTTTGGCGATGCCCCGTGTGAGGAAGTCCCAGATGACGATGCGGCCGTCATTGCAGCCCACAGCCAGCAGGGTGCCCCAGCGGTTGAAGGTGCAAGTGAGGGCCATGCTGATACAGTCCAGAGTGCCATCTGCCTCCTAACAACACACACACACAAACACAATGAAACACAGAGTTTGCATCACCACTGAAGCAGTCCAGGAGTAGCTTCACATGTGACTGTTGCCTAAATCAAAAAGATAGAACTGTTGGTGTTTAGATGATTTTCAGGGCACAAATATTAACCAGGACTTCTATCAAGCTCATGTGTACATTAAGAGCTGGTGGCTTACCTCTGGATAGTTCTGCCCGAACGACTCTAGGAAGAGGAATAACAAAAGAGACAGTGATGAGAAACACTTAACAACAAAGTAACATTCACAACACAACCTTCCATTAATCGTTATTTCATTATAATTAACATGGTACAGATATTCTTGCAGAGTATTTGGGCCTTGGGAGAGCTGTACAGTCAAGGATATTTTTTTGAGGAATAAATTCAGAAATTTATAACAGCGATAACTTTTATTAATCTGAGATTAAAGTCAGATTTATATTTATTACAAATACATTAAGAAAAAAAAAGAGTATATCCAAGATTAAAACAGGAAACTTTAAACAATTAAGTTGAATATTCACCGGAAAGAAGCAGGAAATTATCCATGAGAAATTTGTGAGAGAAATCTTGAAGTTTCATCCAAAGTCTTGGTCAGTAATTCATAAGAAAGAACTCTGAATTTCCCAGAGATTAAAAATGAAATGAATTAAGAATTTACAAGAGAAAAACATTTATACAATATTTAAATAAATAAATAAATAAACAAAATGGATAAATTTATCTGAAATGAAGCAGCTAATTTACAAGATAACTTGAAACTTAACCTGGAGCAGAGTCAAAAATAAGAGGAAAAAACAGTGAATTTAAAGCTTAAAGAAAAAAAATGAATGTATAAGAAAATAAAGTGTAATGTTAAAGCTGTAGACAAACAAATACTTGAGACAAAACAATGAGTTTTTTTCAAAAGGAATACAATTCTTCAGATATTCCCGAAATTTCCTCCCAAACAAACAGAAATTTCAGATAAATTACATTTTTTTTCGCAAGGCTGAAGTTGGCTTTACATTTGTAAGTTAAGGAGAAACTTAAGAGAAAGTATTTTTCAGCTTATTCCCCATTGTTTCACTGTTTAAAGTTGTGCAACAGCCAGTAGACAGCATACTAACGACCCTAACACAGTTTTAAAATTAATTTCCCCTTCGGGGATCAATAAAGTATTTCTGATGTAACCTTCTATTTTGGTCTATCTTAACTCAAAACCCCCAAAACACAGTAATTGGACTAGTCAAACCTGGACTAGTACTAACAGGTAAACTACACTGACGGTTTAAACCCCAGATTTATATATTATTATATTTCTGAACACAGAAATAAGTCTGATCTTACTGCTTTTCCTCCACACAGACCTTTACAAACCAGCTGTAGATCAAAAACTAGACGTATCAAACGTGGACTAGATTAACATGGAAACTCTAAAGACTGTTTAAAACATCTTTTTAGGTTTGAGAAACCTTTATTACATTTGAGAAAACAGAAAAGCTGCAATTTCAGTCCATTCAGCCTCGTAGTTTATGTTATTTCTTCCTAATTTGTGTCTTTTTGATTATTTTCCCGAATAGCGTTACTCCCTGTCATATGGACCAGTTGTGTATTGTTTTTATTTCCCCATGGTCCTAATAACCCTAAGAGCTAGCAGTTAGTAGTCTTGATTATATATATATATATATATATATATATGATGAAATTACCAATACAACGTATGGTAACGGTGTGTACTTTCCCACAGAGAAACATTCAATTCAACTACAATAAGGGACGATGTATCGGGGCTAACGTTAGCTAACAGCCGCGATGTCTACTTCCATTTTTATAACCAATTTTTACACAAAGGCACAGATTATGTATTAGGAACCAATTTAACATAACTTAACAGTGTGATTCTAATAATTAAAGTATTTTTTAATTAGACTCGTGTCGGTTGATGTTAACATGCTAGGATAACGTACAATGCTAACGACAACAGGTACACAGCGTTACCGATGTACAAAAAAAAAGTCAGGGGATTTGAAAACAAAGAAACGTTTTTTGTTAATTACCGAGCAGTTCTAGATTCATTGCTGGACGACCGAGGATCCAAATGTCCTTAACCACTTGATTTCACTAAATATTTGACAAAATTTCACTCGTATTTACGTCTGGGGAGACTGGCGCCGAGCATCCAGTGAGGACCCCAAACAATGCGACGCAAAATGTGCCTGAACCAAATAACAGCGTTAAGATGCCACTACCGCCACCTACTGTGCTGGAGTGTGGACCTGTTAGCAACACCTTATTTAAGTAAAAATACACAAGTATTAGCATCAAAATATACTTAAAGTACCAGTAAAGTACTCATTATGCAGAATGACCCATTTCACAATATATATATATATATATAGTCACTGAATTAGTGTGATGCATTAGTGTGTAAGCATCACTTTGATGTTACAGCTGGTAAAGGTGGAGCTAATTTAAATTATTTTATATACTGTTGGCTTACAAAGTCCTTAAGTTCTATTGATATAATAATATCATAATTTATTTGTTGATAATTTGTTGTATTATTAATGTGAATCTGCAAAGTAACAAAAGTTATCAAATAAATGTAATGGAGTATAAGTATAAAGTAACAAAAAAAAAATGGAAATACTCAAGTAAAGTACCTCAAAATTGTACTTAAGTAGGCTCCAGTATTTGAGTAAATATAGTTAGTTACTTTCCACCACTGGGGGGTCATAAGGGGCCCAACAACATATTTGTGTGACATGTTCATTAAGTCTATTCTGTTCTTTTATGAGTGAATGAAAGTTACTGCCAACATCACCACGCAGCACTTGACCCTTGACTCTTATCTATCTCTCTCTCTCTCTCTCTCTCTCTCTCTCTCTCTCTCTATATATATATATATATATATATATATATATATATATATATATATATATATATATATATATATATATATATATATATATATATATATATATATATATATATATATATAGATATACTCTGTACAGACCTGCATGTAAATCCATCTGTGTGCAGCACATGTCAGTTTACAAGTGAATCTATATACACACATGTATATGTACACGTATATATTCACAGTAATGTCACACAGAGACAGCACACACAGTCATTCACACTAACACAACCAGCTGTTGGTGATGCAGGATCCGGGGCTGGATCCGGAGCTGGATCAGGAACTGGATCTGCATCAACCGCCCACAAATGACTTCCTGTCTTCACAATAAAGGCCCAAAATATAATTTGGTGTGTTACAAAAATGATGACACACACTCGGAGTGGCATCTTTTACTGTGAAATCAAACACTATCAATTAATGGATGAATGATAAAAATCATGATGTGTATTAATTTCCTGGTTAAAGAACATGTGTTACATTTTTCAAAACATATTGAAACTGTTTGTTATAGCCTAGACATTGTGTACACGCACTAAATTTGTCTTGAATTTTAGTTTGCCCCACTGAGTGATCTTGGATGTGAAACATATGAACAAAGACAAATTAATTTATTAAGATTAATGACATGAATTAAGAGTGAGACTCCTCTTGCTTTGCTAACCTTGTGGCTGTAATTTAGGTGATTTTCATGCTTTCAAATAAAATGGATGACAGGCTCCCCCACTAGTTGAACCAATTTATAAAACTCAACTTATAAATCTCATAATCATTTGGATTTTACCAAATAATTCACTGCCATCTTGCTAAAACAAAGATGTTTTTCATTGTTTATGCAAGGTTTTCACTTGACACCAGCAGAACACGAACTAATCACACCAAACATCTTAAAGTTTAATTTTTTAAATGTACAGATGAAGAATTATGTAATATATATACAGCAGTGTAACAGACAATTTAATTGGCCTCAGTTTATGTCTCTCATTTATCACCATTACATTCAGGTGTGTTCTGAATTCATTCATTTACACTAAATATTCAGCACATGGCACAATAGAAAAGCTGTTTCCCAACTTGGCACTCTTTCCTAATCCAATCAAAGATGGTAGCTGGAAATGACATTTGTGCTTTCTTGATTTATACAATGTGAACCAAAATTAAAAGTTATATTTGTCCACATTAATGTTACCTTCCAGTATTTTAACACTGTGTTGTACAAAACAAGTACAGATGTATCATTTCCTGTTATCTGGAGCGTAAACAGAGTTGCAACTTGTGACATGGTACACAACTACAACCACACTTACAGCCATGTCACAACTAATTAAAGACTAAATCAAAAGTTTTTGTTTTGAAAAAAAAAAATACATACCAAAATATGCATACATTAATTGCACATCAAAAATCTGTGCTGTATTTAGCGGTTGTTGTTTTTTTGATAACGTGTTTCTGGACATGGTATTCCAAAGATGTGCACACATCAGTTATATATAAAGATTTTACTTGATTTCTGTGATCTTGTTTTTCTGTGTATTTCACAATTTTTGCTGTTCAACTGGGACCATTGTCGCCCCGCTACAAAACATCACCGTCCGACCAATTTGATGTCTATGTCAGATTTGAGGTCGTGAAGAGAGAGTGGGGGCCGGTGGCAAACGAGATCCCTACCTGGACACGCACCTGCTAAAGATTAGGTTCCCAGGCCATGTGGTGGAAAGTAACAGTACATTTACTCAAATACTGTATTAAGTACAGTTTTCAGGTACTTTTTTTTCAGTATTTCTGCTGCTTCATACTTCTACTCCATTACATTTCAGAGGTAGATATTTTAAGTTGAAGATTTTACATTAACAAACATTTGATAAGCTTCTAAAATTCAACACATTGTTAAACCTGATGTTTGTGACCTCTTACAGAAAAGTGTCTAGTTGTTTCATGTTTCAGATGAGTTGTTGAGCTGTTCCACCAAAGAGAGAGAGATTTCCCCTCTAAACTGCTCAGATATTTTCATTTAAATTATTGTTTGAGGTTCAAAGAGGTAACAAACAATGAGTCGCCTACTTTTACTTTTAATATTTAACATTTTACTGATAATACTTGTGCCCTTTTATTTAAGTCGGAATTTAAATGTAATACTTGTACTTGTAATAAAGTATTTTTACACTTTTGTATTGGTGCTTTTACTTAAGTTAATTATCTGAATACTTCTTCCATCACTGCGAGACAGACCGACTTCCTGTCTTCTAGTTACTTTATTCTTATTTACTCTGGACTCCTCCTTCAGTACATTACCTCCACTTTGATACTCACCCCAAAATGCTCAAGCGGCCCACCTCGCCACTGTGAAGGGTTTTAATTTGAAGGTCCTAAACGGAAGTCCAGTGCGTTGTTGTGTGTAGTTTTAGCGTGTATATGTGTGTGTGTGTGAAGGCGCCACGTCGGCAGAACCAGCAGGGTGAAAAGAGACCTGCGTAGCTGTGCCTGTACTGTGTGTGAAGCGAAGTTAGAAAGCAGCAGATTAATGCCATGAAGGCGTGAAAAGCGAGAAGAAGAAGAATTAGAAGACGAAGAAGAAGAGAAGAGAGGAGGAGGAGGAGGCCATTAACAGAGCAGCAGGTTTCACACACACAGACAGAAATTCATTAATTTACAGAGAGCAGAGTTTGGTTCGGAGGCTGAAGCAGAAGCTGCTCCTGTCTCAAGTTTCTCTGCCAGGTGTGTTTGTGGGACAAGCGCTGGGAACAATGGTGAAGGTGAGGACTAACCAGCATCCTTTTTAATGTTAGAAATACGGTTCACAAACTGCGTGTGAGTGACGAGCTTTAACAGCATGCCAGCTGTATGACTGGTAGTCTTTTCAGCAGCAGGATACACGAGTGATGATGTGGAATATAATAAGGTGTTATTTTGTTAGCCGGATGTGTGGCCTCTTCTCTATCTTTCTCTGAAAAAGTGTCATTTTCTGTCCAGTAGCATTAAAGAGAGACGTCACAGCTTTCTGCAAATGTTACTCAGACTCTGACACAGCAGTGCCTAATCTTAATTTAATTAATTAATTTTTTTTTTTTTACATTAGATTTGGCTTCCAGACTCAACAGTGGCAACATTTAATCAGATATCATGCAACACTGGTTTCTTAACCTTGGGATCTGGGCCCCTTTTGTGGGTCACAAGAAGAAAAAAAAAAAAGATAGGGGTGGGGTGATGGTTTGTAAGATGATTCATATTATAGGAAATAGTATTTCTGTTTTGGCAACAAGTGTGTGAAATATGCACCGATTCGAAGCCTCTACGTATCATTTAATAGTCAAAGCGTCATTGTTTAGTTGCAGCTCACCTGTAGTAAGAGGGAGGCTTCGCTTAATTTTAAGGGTCACAAGTCAAAAAGGTTAAGACTACTGACCTACACTGACATGGCCACCAGTCAGGCGGATCTGCTGCTCGTGTTCAGTGTGGAAGCCACCTGTGAAGCGTTTCTTTTACTTTTTTATTAAATAATGTTTTATCAAACGAAATATAAAACGTGAGTAAAAGTTAAGCAAATTGTGTTCAATCATTCCATCATCCGTGACTTAAAAAGATAAAATAAAGGGGAGGAACTCAAGTGAAACATTATTTAATAAAAGAAAGAATGTATGTGCACACATAAATATATACACAAAACACCCTATGTCAAACAAACAAGGTTAAAATAAATAGAATATATGAAAATCTACATCATCTCTGGAGTGTGATAAGTATGTCAGATAATTACATGTTTAAGTCTGACTCTGCTGGCTAGACTATAATTCTGGCTGGCTAATATTCAGTTGAAATGAATAGATTTTCTTGCACAGAATGACAGGGTTTGAAAGAATTTTATATTTATCACGTTTAAAATCTGAATTTGACATGCCGAGCAACAGGAATAGAAGATGATTCAACCAAATATGATACAAACCCACAATCTCAATCAATTCCTGAGAGACTTTATGAGGGGAACTTTAGACTTTTGTCACAAGAGCACGAACAGTGTGTGAGGTTACCAGTCTGTAGTTCATGTTTAGGACTTAATTAAAAGGGATTTGCCTTGAACATACAGACTCAGAGGTACATTCAGACTGTACATCTATTTACTATTTAAGCAGTGGAGCTGAAGAAAGTGACTTCCAATAAGTGTTGTCGTCATGTAAACAGGGCTGGGTTTTACATGTTTTGGTCCTGGTGCAGTGCCGATATGATGCCAGAATGATGGGGTTTTTTTGATACCTTTTTTGAGAAATATAAACATGTTCTTCTTTAAAACCTTTCTTTCATTTAACGAAATAAACCACAGTCGTTAAATGGGCTCTCCAGTGATTTTAGTTTTGCACTTCTATAAAGTTTGTGAATTCACAAGAGACAGATTTTTTTAAAAAAAAAAGAAAAGAAAGAAAGAAATATGTGCAGGGTTATTTTACTGACTTAACAAAGCTCCTCCAGAAGACATTATATGACTGTTTTCACAGGCTGAGCAGTAGTAACAATGACCAGTAAACTGATGTGTAAAATCGGTGGAGTGCCCCTCTAAATGGTGTCTAAATTAATGAAATACAGTCTAAAATTTGCAAGATTGTGAAAATCTATCTGATCAAAGAACAACAAGATTATGACCAGACATTTGATGCCAAATTTCACTATGTGTTTTTTAATAATCAGTGCTATGAACACACATATTGGTTCGATACCCAGGCATGTAAGTATTAAAGGTAGAGAGGAACTGTGACTGTTGGTTTACTCAGAGTAAAGAGAGCCTGGGGTTTTCCTGTGTTTTTCCAGAATGTGAACAGCGTTAGCGTGGAGCCCCAGCCTGGGACCAGCGTGGCCTCGGACGAAGCTGAACTCGCCTACAGCCAGCCTACAGAGGGTAAGCAGAGGCCTCCCCGGGCTGTAGCTAAAGCTGAAACATCCGCAGGGAATATGGTGCAATCTGTGCTCACATGTTGCCCTGCTGCTATTTCAGAAACCCTTGGTTTGTCAGGGGAGTATGTGTGTTTGTGAAAGACTGGCCGCAGCTCCAACCTGCTATTTTGTGTCCTAACGCTCAGACACTTTGCACCAGTCTAGTCCCCTGCTGCCGCTCTCAGTAAACATCCCTGTCGTTATTGGATCAAGCATAATTCTGTTTTCAGCATCTATGAGTTCTGATGACAGCTTACTCACCAGGTGACTTGTAGAGATCAGATCATCAGGGAGTTAAGAAAGCCCAGATTTAATGATACACCTCTGGTTATGTTATAGCAACCCCAAATATCCAAATTTCATCTCAGCTCGGTCCGATACTTTGGTCCAGACTGAAATATCTCAACAAATGTTATATGGATTGCCATGAAATTTGGTTCAGACATCCATGGTGCCCAGAGGATGAATCCTAATTCTTTAGCGATCCCCTAATGTTCCCTCTAGCGCCACCAGCAGGTCGAAGGTTTCACTTATCCAGTGAAATGTTTCAACATCTACTAGATGGATTGGCAAAAAAAAAAATACAGATATTTATGGTGCCCAGACAATGTTATCATTTAATACTTACTGTACTTTTCATCTAGCGCCATTCTAACATTTAATTTGTCCATTTCTTTGGTTTATGAGCAGATACCTGTAAAATGAATAACAATTCGCTTCAGCTGTACTTTGTGTTTAGTGCTATATAGTAGCATGCTAACATGCTAAACTAAGATGGTGAACAGGGTAAGAATTACACCAGCTAAGCATCACCATGTTAACACTGTCATTGTGAGCATGTTACAGTAGCATGCTGGTGTTAGCGTTTACGTGTAGCTCAAAGCACCACTGTGCCTAAGTACAGCCTCACAGAGCCGCTAGTGTGGCTGCAGAGTTCATTCATTACTATGAAAACACACACACACACACACACACACACACACACACTATCTTGATTTAGTCCATCCTGCTGCCGGAAATACTCACTAGAGCAAAAAATGTGTATTAATCTGCCACTGAAAATAGTCCCCAACAAATGCACTATTTACTTCTGTTTGAGTGATGTTTGCTAAAAACATTATTCATAAAACACTTGGGCGACCAGCTGTTGTTGGAAATTACTGAGCCTTTTTTTTTTTTTTTTTTTGAAAGTGTGATTGTTTTATAAAGATTACGTCTTCAGTAGGAACCACTGGTCTTCAGGCTGAGAGGCACAGACAAGTCAGAAAGTATAGAGAGACGGACTAACATATTGCTGAATTTGGTCTTTTCGTGGTAGAAAAAAATAGGATAACGTCTCGGCTCCATGAGGAACAAAATGGCATTGTTCTTATTTATTGGTTCATTGATTTTTATTTCCCTGCCCACCGTATCTCTGTCTTGATCTATAATTATAGATGTAGTTGGATAGTTGGCCAAATGAAGCAGCGTGGTTCTCTATAAACAGTATAGTCTTTTTTCACGGCAGGTGTTTTCCTCTCTTAGACGTTGTCCAGCAGTGTATGTGTGGTAGTAAAAAACTGAATATTGTGTGTTTTTGATTTGTTTTCAGATTCTGGTAAGGACCACGTGGCGCCTGCCCCTGGTATGATGTGGCGGGTGACCGGCGGCCTCTTCAACGTCACCAAGGGAGTTGTGGGCGCCGCGGTGGGCGGGGTGGCCTGGGTGGGCGGCAAGAGCCTGGAGATAACCAAGTCGGCCGTGACTACAGTGCCCTCGATGGGGGTGGGGCTGGTGAAGGGCGGGGTGTCTGCCGTGGCCGGCGGCGTCTCCACGGTGGGCTCGACGGTAGCCAGCAAAGTCCCCTTCACAGCCAAGAGGAAAGACAAGGCCGAGTGAAGAGGAGGAGGATGGTGAAGATGATGACGATGATGATTGATGATGGACTTGCCCCGCCCTGAGCCAACAGACAGAGGCTGCCAGCTGATCTTTGTCTGCCAATCAAATTCCACAGTGCCTTCTGATGCCTTTCTCGGTCTTGAACGTGGTAGTCTTGTCACCATACAGAGATCTCTAGATTTTGATGCAAATACTACATTCAGTACAGAAAAATTCAGTAGTACTACGATACCATGGCAACCCAGAATTACCAGCAAGAAACGCTGAGTCACTGAAACGCATCAAACGAAGTTCCTCATCTGACTTGGAGTTTGAACTCGAATATCTGGCTCCAGGCAGATTACTGGGACTGGGATCCACTTCAGCACGTGGTGGATGACTTTATGAATATTTTTTTATCTATTTACAATCCAGACTGATGCTGTTTCTTTCTTCTCTTCACTCTTTCCAAACTACACATATTTGGTGAAATGTTTCTGAATTAAGATGCTGATTTTTAGTCTGTTTTTTTTTTTTGCAAAGGTATTGAAGTACTATTGAAAGCTGTGTGACAAGAATAGTGTGTTGTTTCAGCGTTGGAAGCGAAGGAGCAGCAGCATTCCTCGGTGTACAGGCTTCACTGTGTCTGACCTTCTTTAATCCTTTGGAAGAGCCTGGGGCGGTGTTTCACCCAGCAGCCTCGGATCTGCATGTAGGAACACTTCTCTGAAATGCATGTCTGAAGACTGTAGACACAATCGCAAGTACACCAACACGCTCAGGCCTTTTCCACAGTTATATCATTGTTGAAATGTTTTGTTTTCTGTGTGTGTGAAATGTTATGATGCTGCGTTGGACCTTGACAAGTTGAATTTTTTTATTTTATTTTACGATTTAACAAAAAAACATTCAGCAGCGTTTGATTCATTGATGGTTGTTTGAGAGGAAAAGTGCCCGATGTTGTCTGAACTGGTCAGTCAGTAAAGGTTGAACTGTACCTTTTTAATCAGAAGGTGAACTGTACTGTGGTGCAGGCAACATTCGTGAACATTTCTATGCAATATCCGCATATCAATGCAACATTTGGAGTGAGTAGAAGCTGTTGCTGATGGGACTGAACTATGTGAATGTCTTGTATGTGTTTTTTTTTTTTTTTTTTCAATATATCAATAAAGTAGTTTGGAAAGTTAAATCCAGAATTGTTTACATCCATGTTTACTAGTTTGCAGTCATATTGCAGCGTATCTTGGCATGTTACCGCAACCAGTTGATCAGTGGATTAGTGTGAAACCATTGTCAGGACTGAGTATCGCCACTCCCGAACATGTGCGTCCTCGTGTACCTGGACGAGAAACGGCTCCGTAGCACAACTAGGTCAAAAACTCCACAGGGAACTAAATAAACGAAACAATAGGCTGACTGGAATCCGTTTCGCTGTGCGTGCATGTCATTGTGTATAAGAAAAAATCCTGTAAATTTCAAGTTAAAGGTGGAGTTTTCTTGGGTTTAAAAAAAAAAAAAAAAAAAAGTTTAAATTCTGTTTCTCACAAAAATGCATTGTGTGCATCATTTGAGGTCTAAATGTGTTAAATGCATTTACTTCCACATAAATGGCAGCAGGAATGTACATTGTGTTGCCTATATGCTTGTGCGCTTGCATGATACAAACTAAACGTCCCACTTATAAAAACATTGCTCCATAGCACAACTTCTTAGGGTATCTTTTTTTTTTATAACCAATAATGCTTATTGTTTTTTTTACTTATTTTCACTCAAAAATTAGTCTGATTATCACCTCAATTTAAAGGAATAGTTCAGTATTTTAGGAAACATGCGTATTTGCTTTGTGGCAGAGAGAGAATATCACTCTCATGTCGGGAAGTTAAATACGAAGCTGCAGCCGGTTAGTTTACCGGTGACCACTGTGATGTGTGACTGTAGGGGGCGCTGTTGCGTGGATGTTACTATTTATTAGTGGTTGCTGTTAAAGTTATTCACTTTTTAAAATGGCTGAAAGAAAGACCAAGTGCCTGACAATATTTAGATGCTGCATGTTTTTGTTCAGGCACAGTAAGCGGTTACTGTGTTATTCCGTCTGTAAGGAAGGTGAAAGAGAAATACCTGATAATTACTAGATGCAGCACAGCTTTTTCGAACAGTTGACCAGCGTACAGTTAATTATAGGATCCTGAGGCTGCCTCTGGCAGAAAAACCCTAACTGTATATAATTATTATTTCAAGTTTCAAACAGTATAATAGAGACAGGTGCCACAAGGCTTTCAACCTTGCAATACACTACAAAAATCTAACAGGGAAGCAAAAGACATTATTGACAAGAATATAGTTAAAAATATCTTTCAAATATGTAAAATTGAAAATTCATGTGCGAACTAAGAGATTGAGGGACTCAGTGGTGGAAGAAGTACTCAGTTCAGAAGTAAAACTAGCAATACCACAGTGTAGAAATACTCTTTTCCAAAGTCCTGCATTCAAAATTTTACTTCAGTAAAAGTACAAAAGTATCAAACTTTACTTAAAGTGTCAAAAGTAAAAGTACTCATCATGCAGAATGGCCCATTTCAGAATAATTTATATTATTGGATTAGAATTATTGATGCATTTATGTGTTCATCACTTTAATGTTGATGCTAGTAAAGGTGGAGCTAATTTTAATTACTTTATATACTGCTGTGTAGCTTGAGAATCCCCCCGGGGATCAATAAAGTCTTATCTTAACCTTTTAATAATATGTCATAATTTATTTGTTGATTATATTTTGTATTATTAATCAATCTGCAAAGTAACTAAAGTTATCAAATAAATGCAGTGTAGTAAAAAGTACAATATTTGCCTCTGAAATGTAGTGGAGTCGAAGTATAAAGGAGCAGAAAATGAAAGTACAAGTACCTCAGAATTATACTTAAGTAGGCTACAATACTTGAGTAAATGTACTTAGTTACTTTCCACCTCTGTCTCTGTACAGAATGTCCTTTAAAGAAAATTTTGGGACGCTATCCAGCTGCAACGAGATCCAGCTGTGGATGTCAAACCACAGATCACCACATGTAGCTAACACTAGAGGGCAGTAACGTCCACTCAGTACCGTTTAAGCTGCTGAAAACGAAGAAAAGGAGGCAGCTAACCCGGAAGAAAGGCGCGATTTAGGCTGTAGCTGCAGTCCGGGGTGTCCACATGTTCCTCTGTGACTGTGCATATGCCGTCTAATGTTAGTGGAGGGATACAGAAGAAGTATAACAGCGAAATGAAAAGTGGGCAAGCTCGTTAAAGGTAAGATATTTTTATACCTGCAGCTAACAGTGTATGTATCCAACATGGCAACAAACCTCCTCTGAAAACGTAACTTAAAGTAAACAACAGCCTGCACGTAGCTTTGGTAAACAAACTACTCTTTACATTATCTTTGTTTACAATCTTTGTGTTGATTTAAGGCAGTTATGTTAAAACAACAGCAGCAGTCAGGTAATTACACAGATCTCCAGTGTAATAACAACGTAGAAAATAAAGTTAATCACAGCCTAAAGATGTTGGAGATAAAAACTCTTGAGTCTGTAACAGATTACACTAATAAACAGTTTTCTATTAATCCTAGTTTCTGTACCTGCATAATACATTATAACACCTGCAGAACACAGTAGACGAGTTGCTGTAAACTTGTGATGTAAAGTATCATAGGAGCTCATCATAAGAATGACTGAAATATGTCAAATGGATGATAGTAGTTTTACCCATTTTGCATGAAAGGTTATTAGGTTTATTTTTAATCTTAGGTGCTGTAATGACTTTATGACAGCTCCCTGTCTGCTTCAAGAAAAGAACAATCGCTGGTTTGTGCTAAATATTGTTGGGTCTCTGTAATTAATATTATAAAGAGTACGGTCTAGACCTGCTGTATAGGAAAAGTGCAATGAGATAACTTCTGTTATGAATTGGCCCTATATAAATAAAATTTAATTGAATAAAATGAGCAGGGTGTCATCAAGTCATTAAATATCTGAGTGTATTACATATAATTTTAGAAATAGCAGGCCATAAAAGTCATTTGGTTGTCTGAAATGTTATGTGTTAGATCTGAGTTTATTCTCTCTGTCAGTTTTGATTTCCTGTGCACACATAACGGTGGTGGAACGTAACTAAATACATTTACTCAAGTGCTGTACTTAAGAACAGTTTTGAGGTATTTGTACTTTACTTGAGTATTTCCATTTCATGCTGTTTTATACTTTTCTACTACATTTCAGAGGGAAATATTGTACTTTGTACTGCACTACGTTTACCTGACAGCCGGAGTGACTTTTCAGATTAAGATTTGACAAAAAGGTGCAATAAGCTTATAAAATACAACACATTGTTAAAGATTAAAACAGTGGTTCTCAAACTTTTTAGCTTGTGACCTCTTACAAAAAACAGTGTCTAGTTGGCAGACGTCTGTGAGTTGTTAGCAGTTCCATCAAAGAGACATTTCCTCTCTAAACTTCTCAGATGTGAAATTAAATGTTTCATTTCAGTAACTGTTCAAGGAGGTACAATATCCTGTATTTCACAAAAAAAGATTAGAGAAAAGTTTTTAAAAAATGAATACAAACTTGTGCGGCATACATTAATCATCTCATGACCTCTCTGATTTATTGGATGACCCTTAGGAGGGGGCTGACCCCTAGGTTGGGAACCAGTGGACTAAACTATTTGACTGTATATAAAGTAGTTAAAACTTGCTCCACCTCAAGCAGCTACAACAGTAAAATACTGCAGTGTTAACAACTTGATGATGGCATGTATAATAATATATCAGTCATCAATTTTTTCTGCTGAATGAGTACTTTTTCTTTTGATACTGTAAGTACATTTGTTGTTAATACTTTTACTAAAGTAAGATTTTAAATGCAGGACTTTTACTCGTAATCGAGTATTTTTACATTGTTGTATTGGTACTTTTACTTAAGTAGAGGATCTGAGTACTTCTTCGACCACTGCCTTTAAAATCAACCTAATGCAAAATTTGAGATTCTTATCATACTCTTCTAACAGTCATGGGAAATATATGGTAGTAAAAAAAGTCAATTTATTCTTAGTATGTTTTACTATTATGGTTTTCTTTCATGTGGAGTTTGGTTTTACTGATTTCAGATCAGCCGGTGAGGCTTGCAGTGAGTATACCAGTAGTGTATTGTGCTGTTGTCTAAGCTGATGGTTGGTTGTGGTTTTGTTGCTGTTTATCAGACACTGTTAGAAGATGCTGAGTGATTCTAAGGCTGCAGAGCTGCTCTCCTTCCTAACCCCCAGTACACGTCCTGATGTCAAAGGTCACGCCACAGAGTACATCCTGGGACTGTCTGGACACAGGTAGGAGGCTGCTGCTGCTGCTGCTGCTGCTGATGATGATGATGATGACCATTAATAATGTAGCTTTTCATTATAATGTGGCGGCCAGGGACCCTTGTTTCTGCTCTCAGCTCTGATACAAATGCTAGCGTAGTCCTGAACTAGACCAGACTCTGATGCCGGCTCTTTCTCTGCCGTCCAGTGTGATAAACACTTTGGTTGACAGGAGGGGTGCTCCACAGATTTTAATACTGAGCTATGAGCAGGACGCGCATTACAGATGTGTGTTTTCACATCACAAATGTAAGTTTTAGACAGGTAAAATGTGAGACTTGACATGTAGGATCTTATAAGCTACACTGCAGGTGTGTAGTTAGTCCTGCTCACCCCTCTAATGTCAGTACTGCTAATATGTTTAATCAAACGCATGAGAGAAGACTATTCACAGACGTGTGCAGGATTTATTTGGATGTATTTACATCCTCGTGCTCAGCCACTCAGCTGTTAGTTCACCTTAAAGTTGCCACAGTAACAAACTCTCTTTTTGTGTGTGTGTGTGTTTGTTTTCAGGGATGGCTGCCGATTCCTCCGCTCTAAACCTGACTTACTTGTTGCCCTGTTTGCTCTGAATTCTGACCCGTCTATTGCTATAGTGAAGGACTGTTACCACATTCTCATCAACCTGTCAGCTGACGAGACTCTGCACCAGGTGATCAGTCTTGATTGATCAGCAGAGTGTGGTCTGAATGAACTCTTATTGATGATTTATTAATAAGTAACTACTCTAAAAAAGAGCTGTACAGCCCTCAGAGATGTTGTGGATTCACTCTTTGAAGGCAAACATGTTGCAGATTTTCTTGGTTGTGTTTCACCCAGGTTTTGGTGGCAGATGTCAAAGTTCTTCCAGTGTTGTTAAAGAACCTTCTGGATCCAGAGTACCCGTTCTCTGATCAGGTCTGCACCATCTTGTCCAACCTGACCCGCCATGATAAGACCTGCAAAACTGTGTTCAAGGTGGGTCCCTGTGATGGGTCTAGAAGTTTTACCAGGGATGGGAAGAGGTTTTGGCTGGGTGGCATGGTTAGTTGAAATACAATCTCAATTTAGGCCTCTGTGAGATCTCATTTTTATGTGACAACGATTCTGCCGTGTTTGTATTAGCAGGGAGATCTGTTGAATCAAAACAAACGCTCTTAATTTCTCCCTAAAGAAATTAAAAAAATAATAAAAATTGTGTCCCTGGGAATCGTGGGAGAAAATTGTATGGAAAAAATTGTCACCTCCTGGTAGGGACCCTGGCTGGTGTTATGGTTTATCTAGACCCTAATGGTTTATATCACAGACAGACAACAGAAAATAGATGATTTACTCTTGCTGTTGGAAAGATAAGAAGGTGTAGTTTTTGTCTACATATTTAGTTTTTGTCTATTGTTTTGCCTCCTCTCTTCTTGATTTTTGTAATTCTCTGTATTCTTCTTTAAGCCAAGAAGCTGTAGCACCATTATAAGTAGTTCACAGTGTTCCCATATTCCCCTTCACTTCACTGGCTTCCTGATTTAGGATTGAATTCAAAATCAAAATTACTTTAAGGGCTGTACACAGCTTGACTCCATATATCAGTGAGCTGCTGATCTCACACAGGTCCACAAAGCCTCAAAGGATAATGAGAGATGAGGTGTTTCTTTGGTGTTTCAGGTCCTCCAGGAGGGGGTTGGTCTGGCTCAGCTGGTGGAGATCTTTTGTAATGAAGGTTACAACAAGAAGGCTAAGCTTCACTACCTGGGTCCTCTGCTGTCCAACCTGACACAGCTGCCCGAGGCCAGAAACTACATTTTGGACAAGGACAGGTGACTGATTACACTATAGTGATGGTCAGACAGAGGGGGGTCTGCGCCTCCCAGTTTTCAAAACTGATATCATAATTATTTTTGCAGCAATTTGCAAGATGTGCACAAGTGTAAAAGTGGGCAGAGCTCTGAGTCTCAACAAAGTACATTTTTTTTACATTTCCTTTCACTATCCTACAGGGCCAGTGAGAATTTAGGGTAGAGACAGAGGAGAGTCATCACGTTCTGAAGCTGGGGCATGTATGAGCTCTGGTTTCTCATTTACGTTCAACAAACCAACGACACTCGCTATGGGAACCAAAACATATTTTTCTGCTTCAAGTCTATTTTCTTCTGTTTTACATATGCAATTACAGTGATTGTGTGTTGGACTCTGAGTGCTGCCAAAAAACGGGTGACCTACACTAAATACTGTGTCTGAACGCATCCTGTGTAGACGCAGATGGAGGACTGAAGCTGCTCTGCTAACGTTCTGCTTTCGCTATGCAGGCTGTGTAGACGTTGTGTTAGACCTAATCAGAGTGTATTAGTCTATATATCTATTAGTCTAAATTAGTAGTGTATTTGGTTCATAGGGCATACTAAGCCAAAGAAAGTAGTTTCAGGACAGACACAAAATTTACACCCCTAATATTCACAGTGAGTTCAATTGAAATCTGGACATTGACATGCTTTGGCCCTTTGGTCGTAATTATCTGTGTGTGTGTGTGTGTGTGTGTGTGTGTGTGTGTGTGTGTGTGTGTGTGTTGCAGGTGTGTAGTCCAGAGGTTGTTGCCCTTCACTCAGTACCAGGCATCAGTGGTGAGGAGGGGAGGAGTCATAGGCACTCTGCGCAACTGTTGCTTTGACCACGGTGAGACACAGACCTCATTTACACTCGGATAGCTATCTGATATCAGAACATTGTAAATGCATCCAAGAAGCATTTGAGACGGACTAAAATCCGACTGCTCAAACCCCCGCCAGAGGTCACGTACAAGCTCAGGAGGTGGTTTGAGATGCATTATAGCTATATGTTGAAAGGGTGTAAATGCATTTGTCTCTCTCAGACGCATAGGTAAGCTTTACTCCTCCCAACTGTAACTATGTCAGTAAGCCGTCAGGGGAAGTAGCCTCTACAGGGTCTGTCCCCTGTGATAACGCCAGCTGAAGTGACTCTGACATCTTAAAAAGTTCTGTTCAGCAATGTCTTTGTAAAACCTGTTATGTCCTCACTGAAATGTAGTCCAAAGGTAGTTCCAGTCATCTGATCCAAATCTCTCCTCAATCTGTCCAGCCCACCATGATTGGTTGCTAAGCGACGCTGTGGACATCCTGCCCTTCCTCCTGCTGCCGCTGGCCGGTCCAGAAGAGCTGACAGAGGAAGAAAATGAAGGTGAGAATATGTTTGTAATTGTAAACTATTTTAGTTAATTCAGTGTATCCTACTTTAAAGGATAAGTCTGGTGACATTCTCTATATTTCTTTTTGTCAACAAATCCCATGTGCCAACTCAGTCCAACAATGAATTGATCCAATAACAAGTATTATCTGTGTATCCAAAGCCTAATATATCTTATTCCTCTGTGCCATAGAGCTCCATTGTTGTCCAGAAACTATTAAAAACACATCATTGAGTCACACTGTTGCACTGGGTGACATGTTCCTTCATCACCTGGAGTTTATTTTGACTCAATCCCACACAACGTTTGCCAAAAACTACAGTGCCCCAGCTGTTTTAGGAAATGACTGAGCCTTTCTGAAATATGAAGCTATATGTTTGTGACCAGTTTATAAAGATTTACGTCTTCAGTAGGAACCAATGGGCTTAGGGCTGAGTGGGAAGGAACATCAGAAAGTATTGAGACACAGATTCTTGTCTGAACAAAATGTTTTTAGTTGATCACAATCCAAATTAAGCCCAGCCACAGTACCGCTGGTTCTGACTCTAACAGAAGTTGATGTGATGTTCAGGTCTGCCTGTGGACCTGCAGTACCTCCCGGAGGACAAGAAGAGAGAAGAAGACGCAGACATCAGGAAGATGCTGCTGGAAACACTTTTACTGGTGCGAAATAACAAACAGGCACAACAAACGCACACATGTAGACTCGTGTTTTCATGTCGAGCTCTAAATAGCTAATAAGTAATAAGCTAATAAGTTTGTCTCTTGTGTAGCTGACAGCGACTAAAGCCGGCAGGCAGACGCTAAAAGACAAGAACGCTTATCCGATCATGAGAGAGTTCCACCGCTGGGAGAAGGACGTCCACGTTACAGCAGCCTGTGAGAAACTGGTGCAGGTAGGAATCTAATCATCAAACAAGTCTTCAAGGCTTTTGACTGTCAAATACATTAAGTAGAAACTAACCACCAAATAATGAATATTCTCTTGTTACTCTTTGTGCTTTTATTGTGATGGTTGGGCTGAACTAGAAGTTTTATTTCCATATTACAGTGGCTACCGTCCCCTTAAAAAAATCAAATAATATTTTGGAGTTGTAACTATAAAATTGTTCTTAAATAAAATAAAGCAAAAAAAATAATAAACCCAATCATACGCTATTTTGTGCTCTTGTTTTTTATTTTAATACACACACAATTAACAGAAGAATGAAAACATTGTCTGTATTTGTTTTTTGCAATCTTCCAAACTGAGTTAAATACCTGAATGAAGACCGCACAGGACCAGCGTAGTCAACCTGAAGTCAGCCAGAACGATTCTTTCACCCAAATCACTTTTTACTTTTCAGCCCGATAATGTCCCGAACTGACAGACGTGAGGCATCAGGAACAAAAATGTGCGGCAGACATTTTGACACACGTTAATGTTATTAATTCCACTTGTGCTTTTCCTGCAGTGACAATTCAAAATATTTGCTGTGAAAAATATCTAATAGTTCATTTTATTCTGTGTACTGCGTCATAGCGGAAGACAACTGACGCGTCTGACAGCATGTCTATGTTTGTTTTTGCTTTCTCTTCGCCTATGATGTGCTCGAACAACATGGTTCCTGATATTCCTGATCGCAGAAGTTTGGGGTCATAACAGGAGCTGAAACGATTAGTCGATTAATCGATTAGTTGCTTAGAAAATATAATATTAACTATTTTGAAAATGGGTGAATCATTTAAGGTCATTTTTAAGCAAAAACTCAAAACATTCTTTGGTTGCAGGCAGCTTCTCCGATGTGATAATTTGTAGTTTTTTCTCTGTTTTATGGTATTGTAAACTGAATCTCTGGGAATCTGTGATTTACATTCTTAATATTTATCTTTGACATTTTATAGACAATTAATCGACTGAGTAAATTATAAATAATAATAAAATGAATAAAGGCTGAATATCATTTAGCTCCTTCAGTTTCAGGGTGCTGATATTGTTCATGCTGGCTCACTGTCACCCTGTCATGACTTACAGGGATACTTGAATAACAAGCCATCGTTAATATTATTAGCAACACCTGTGCTTTTCCTACTATGACTCAAAATATCTGCACTGAAAAAAGGCCTATTCAACAGCAGCAAACTACATCCTCCAAAATGACCATAAAATGAAATCAACACCTCTCTGAGACAGCTTCAACAAAAACTGAATATTGGTGTACGTAATGAAGTGGCAGCTGTATGCACATGTCATGTAGTGTACCCTCTATCCCCCGTCTCCTCCCTCCCTCCAGGTGCTGATTGGAGACGAGCCGGAGCAGGGGATGGAGAACCTGATGGAGGTGGAGATTCCTGAGGATGTGGAGGAGAAACTGAAGGAGGCTGACACCAAAGAACAGCAGGAGCTGGAGAAAGAGCAGGAGAAGATGAGACAGGAGGAGGAGGAGGAGAAGAAGAAGAGTGGCGCAGACAAAGGACAGGAGAATGAACTGATACAATAAAGCCTGTTTTTAGACCTGAAATCTGTAACATTTCTGGCTTCATATACTATATCTGTTAAAGTGACGGCTTTTTGTCATTCAGACATGGGTGTTTATTAAATGTTCAATACGGCTTTATTGAGACATGACTCGACAGTTGCAGATACTGCTGGAGAATAGCTCTGAGTTGAAAAGTAAAAGCAAGCGATGATATGAAAGAAGAGGAGTGTTTTCTGTTCTCCCACAGGCTGCATCAGTGAAGGATTTTAAAATGTATTTTGCTGTTGAAGCCTTAATTAGTGGTGTGAGTGTGAGGGAGACTCAGCCTGCTTCTCACAGGGAAGCCACTGATACGTTTTCATCATCTATTACTGATTCCTGATTCATGCTTTATAATGGCTGACAGTGATGAATCACATAATGTTAAGTTGGGGCTCTCGTGTAATTGCTATTTATGGTTGTTTTTTTCCCTCCTCTGTCCCACAAAACAAGGGGAAAAAATCATTTTATAGATGAATCTGACATGAGAAGAGTCGCAACAACTAAAAATTGGCTCATTTGCAGTGTTTTGTGTGTGTTAAACAGATTTTATTATTATTTTCCTTTAAGATGATTAATGACAAATTTATTACAGTGGTCCGAAAATGCAGAACAAGTGAATTTATGATGTAAATGTGACTCAGGTGCTTATTTAGATGTGAGACGACATGTAAAATCACCAATACTACCTAATGGTGTGCATTCTGACCCTTCTGAGGACTGAGCATCTTCACCGTGATGAGATCTCACCTTCTGGTTGGGTTGTCAGACTGTTTTGAGGGTGAAGTTCACTCCTTAACACCCATTTCACTCAATTTCCACTTTAAGTCGGTTTAAGGTTTGACTGTTTATTATGTATCATGTCGTTCCACCGCTTCATTGAAGCTATATGATGTTTACACTGAGTGAAATATTCAAACCCATGACAATATTCTACACGTCTGCTGCCTCATTTCAGACACTCTTCCCCTGAATTCAGTCTGACAGATTTGAAATCTTTGAGATCTCCACTAGAATTTAAAATACATTTCTGTGTGTCTGAACAATGTTCGGCTCCACAGCATGCGATTGTAATAACTGTTCTGTGACTTTTAGGAGGTTAAAGGAAATATCCGCCTTTAAAACACGTAAACATTGTTAAAAAACAGCTGATGTACATTGCATCCGTGTTCGGTGATCTGTCTCGATATATTCTGGTATGATTCGACCACTAAAGGCAATTAAGAGAATATTATCCCTTGCCAAATAAATTAAGTGTCACAATTGCCATTTATTTCAGATATAATCCTCAGTGCTGTGAAATAAGCTACAAGAGTAACTTATGAACCCGTTGTACTGCCTTATTCTCTTATGCATGGAGTCTGGAGTGTGCCACCGTAATAATTATAGTCTTTTTCAGTGTAATATATTCAGACTTGACAAACACATTATACGACTGTTTTTACAGACTGAGTAGAACTAACCAGTGAACTGATGGTGTGGTACAAAATTAGCTGAGCCCTTTAATAAATTTAGAAATATGAAATTAGTTAATTGCATTTCCCTTAAAATGATGCAGTGAAAAGTAAACATCATTGAACTTGCCAATCAATAATTCAGTTTTCTTATTCTGGCTTTAAATAATGAATAAATTATTGAATTTCAAGATGGAATCATTTTTAAAAAGGCTTTTAAATTTTTTTTTTGGTTCGTTTCCTACTTTAATTTCCGTTTGCATTTTGTGATCCATTCATTCAGAGACAGCTCTCATTAAAGCTGCGTTCATCAGCACTTTTGGTCATCAGGGGACAGAAATCCACAACACACTCCTCTGAGGCAGTTTTTAAATGACGGTGAATGACCAGAAGAGGGTGTCGGAGCATTTACAGTCTGAAGTTGATCTAAAAGCAGTTAACTGCACCACTGCTCTCTGCGGAAGTTCATCCTTAACTTGAAAATAAACAGATGGAAATTTCTGAATGATTCAAGTATATCACAATATGACTCAATAGTGAGTCAAAAAGCCTGAAGTCAAATCATTTTAACTTCATAATTGCAAATTGTGTCATAATTTTGTATTTAGTAGTTATGACTCTGTGTTAGAATTCAGATATTCGGATGTATTCAGATAATCTCTGATGGAAACAGCTTCGAGTTAGGAGGTAACTTCAGTAAACATTACCTTTTATATGAGTGAGACTCAAAACCAGGAACTAAAACCTAACTGCCCTCAGCTCTGTGTGTGTGTGTGTCCTTTGTTCCTCCGTCTTTGTGAGGACCAGTTTAAGGTTAAACCCTTTAGACTGAAGACAAACTTCTGAAAAGGGAGGACCTTTTTTGGTAAGTTAGTTAGTTAGTTAGTGAGAAGACATTTGAAAAGCGAGGACATTTTTGATACACTATTATTTGAAACAGGGGCCTTACAAGTAGGAACAGTGTGTGAGTGTGTTTTTGTTCTTTTTGTTCATCCCGGTGGGGACTTTAACCTGAATGCACACTAAGGGTTAAGACTTGGTTTTAGGGTTCAGGTTACAATTAGGTTAGGGTTAGGCATTTAGTTGTGATGGTTAAGGTTAGGGTAAGGGGCTAGGGAAAGCATTATGTCAATGACTGTCCGCCACGGGGATAGTGAAACAAATGTGTGTGTGTGTGTGTGTGTGTGTGCTGACTGGGTATTTCTTTATCAGTGTGAGTTTTTCCACCTCGACACAAGGTCAGATCCAAACTGTACAGGAAATCGTCTCATTTCGCGCTGAAACATGTAAGTTCTCACTGACACGGAGAAGGAAAAAAGGACCATTAGCTCTGTAGTTATTAACCTCAGTGGGAAGTTATCGTTCCTTCTTCCAACCTTCTGTCAAGTGAAGAAAAGAGAACAGAAATGAAAAGCAAACACCTCCTCAGTTAGCCATTGTTCAGCCATAGTTACTAACAGAAGTCTGTCAGAGGAATGGCTTTATAAAGTGTTTTGTTTCTCTTGCCTTTGGGGTGTAATGTAGTCAATCCACACTGACCAGATATCCTGTAAACATGTATGTCAGTTGCATATATCTGATTAATTATCTCCATCCAGCCATCAATCAATCAAGGGAGCCTCAGAATCAGCTGCTTTGTGTCAAATCAAGAACTCAAATTCTCTCCAAAAAAAACCTGACTTTTTAGTTTAAGTTTTAGATGTTTGCAGTTGATCCGCCACCAGGAGAGCTGCTCCTGAATTAGAGTACATGTTGAGACTGAACACACTGCTGCATATTTGTTCACTGGAGGGTGAATACACGAAGGGAAAGAAAGAAGACTTGTGTTGAACGGAGGGCTTCAGCGTCACTGTGCTGTTCAATATCTAGGCGTGTCAGTGTTTTCCCAGCCAGCCAATCAGACGCTGAGGTTTCCTGTTTCACTTCCTTGTGTGTATCCTCGGGGCACACACATGCAGTACGTGTCAGACGTGTTGTCAGACGGAACAGCTGACACACTTTCAGTACATTTAGTGTAGTCCTGTTCCTACACATGTAGCTGACAGCTGGAGCTTTTACATGCAAAACTCACGATAAGCTCGTGAGATATGATGCAAATGTTACTTCATTTTATTATTTTACACTGACTGCATCCTTCACTGCTGACAGCACTAGTGTCTTGAAGAATAAAATACTTAACGCACGTGCAATAACTTAATGTTCATGCTGCTAACACTGCTATGTGCAGACACAACCCGCCACCCAAATGCCACATCTCAAGTGACATTTTGTCTTTATTTATTGAATTTACCAAATGTGTGATTATTGTGTTTCAGCAATGCACTTTCACAGTAACTATTTATATATGGTGTTGTTTGTATGTTGTACCTCTCTTGGTAAAGCTTTAGATACGCAACATACAGCGTAATTCTTCCCAATTTACAGTGTATTTTTTGTACTAATGGTGTACCAGTGCAGTACGTACTGATACATAATTGTAGGTACAAGGGAACAAGATGTGAAGTTAGGGAATAAGGGGGCAACAATCTGGGAACTTAGAAGCAACAAAGCTGTGCGTTTGGGGGAAGATTGGATAATGAGTTTTGTAGCACATCTGCTGTGATTTATCTCAAAATTACCATATACTATAAACTACATTGTTTTTTTTTTTTAAATAGGTTTAGGGTACTTACTAAATAACTGCGGGGAACATTTGTTTTTTTACTTTGGAACAAACAAGCGGTGGTGGCCTGTGTATATGTTACTGTATAACCTCCAGCAGGCCGAATCAACTGGCGGCCCGCGGGCCACATCCGGCCCAGAAGCGACCTCCGAGTGGCCCAGCATACATAAATCTGATGTATGACAAAATAAGTAAACTACATATATAGTGTATGAAAGTAGCCAACGAGTGAGCCATCCGCTTCTTTCTCGTCTCTGCTGAGAGCTGCACATGCGCAGTACCGATCGGGCGGGATGTTTATGGATATAGCTACACCGCCAATCATAAAACATTCAAAACATCTGGCTATTGACAGTCACAAGTAGGGAAGTGCTCTACTGAAAATATGTCTCTGTCAACCCTGAAACGTAAATTTGACAATGAAAACCGTCAGTTTAACTCTGCCTGGACTGGCAAGTATTTGTTTATTTCACGCCATCTCCAAACGCCTGCTATTTTTTTTTTATTACATTTATTTGCATTTGTTTTAAAATTTGTCATTACCAAAAACAAAAACAAAAAAAAAATAGGCTGCTGAAAATGTCTGGCTCATCGACATTTCCTGGTTTTAACATCTGGCCCAATTGAATTTGTAACTGAATAGCCCTGGTCTACTTTAAGTAGTGTATGGTAATTTTGAGATAAATCACAGCAGATGTGTAAAGTGCTACAGAACTCATTATCCCATCTTCCCCAAAACTCACAGCTTTGTTGCTCAGTAGGTCGGACTGTTCCTCGTAATAACAGAAAAGGTACCTGGTAGTTAAAAAATACCTACAGTGTAAATTATTTTTAAATTCCCAGATTGTTGCCCCCTTATTCCCTAACTTCACATCTTGTTCCCTTGCACCTACAATGTATGTATCAGTACGTACTGCACTGGTACACCATTAGTACAAAAAATACACTGTGAATTGGGAAGAATTACGCTGTATGTTGTGGGTCGTAATCTAAAGCGTCGCCCCCTTCGTGCGTCTTCCTATATACAGTATATAGTAGATGCCAAAGTTATGGACTGAAGTCACATGACTTGGACTCGAGTCATATTCAAGTCATGAATGTTATGTTTTTAGACTTCACAAAATCAACTGCAGTTAAACTTTGACTTTAACACCAATCACTCGTGATTTCACTTGGACTTTAGTCTTTTGACTTTGACTCTTCCACAAAATGATACAATACGAGAGCAGATCGCCTCTCTTTATATCAATCTAACAGGAATCTAACACTCCACAACTGAGTCTATGTCTCTCGCCCTGCTCTCTCTCAGTCCAAGCTAATCACCCACAGCCAGTGTGTGTGTGTGTGTGTGTGTGTGTGTGTGTCTTGAGGGGATTGTCAGTCCTGTGAAACATTCACCACACTGCTGAGAGGATATTAACTCCCCCACTCTCTCTTTCTCTTCTTGAATTGAGCTCCTCAGTGCGTTTGTGTGTGTGTGTGTGTGTGTGTGTGTGTGTGTGTGTGTGTGTGTGTGTGCACAGTAAAAGCTGTCAGGTCAGTGGAGCAGCAAGAAACAGACACTGGTCAGCCTCAGACATGACTACCATGCTGGAGTCTGGAGGCTGGTTTATCAAAATGTGCGTAGAACACAATTTAGATCTGTGAGTAAGGACTGTCCTTCTACAAGAAGATCGACACTGAATGGATGAATGAATTTTTTTATTTAAGTGTCATACACCTAAAGGTGCAAAGCCCAAATGGCCTTACAAGACATGACTTGAGAAAACAAAAAGAAAGCAAGCTGATAAATAGTACTGTCAAACACATTATATCAGCTATAAACAAATTAAACAGTCAGCACTCTCATATGCTGATGGTGGGCATCTAACAAAACCGATGCCAATCTCATGTCTGTGTTTTAAGTACAGAGCTGGTATCAGGATGTGGTTAGCCTAGCTTAGCATACAGATGCAGGAAGCAGAGGGGATAAGCTAGCCTGGCTCTGTTAAGAGTTCTAAAATACACCTACCAACACCTCTAAAGCTCACTCATTAACACATGTCTTGTTTGTTTCTTCAGTACACAATCTGAAATGTAAAAATAACAGTTTTAGGGGGAGTTAAAGGTCCAGTGTGTAAGATTTAGTGGCATCCAACAGTGACATTGCAGACTGCAACCATTTGAATACCCTCCTCTTCCAACCGTGTAGGAGAAACTATGGTGGCTGCAAAACTCTGTTCTGGGCTACTTTTGAAACATGGCGGTGCAACATGGCTCCTTATGTAGATAAAAACGGCTCATTCTAAGGTAATGAAAACACAACGATTCTTATTTTCAGGTGACACACTAATGAAAACATGCTACGGATCTTTAAGTGGTGGTACTATTTCTTGACGAACATCAGTGTATCCATCCGCCCAGTACTACTCCGCTGGTTTTACCTCTCAACCTCATGATGTTGACAAGACTCCAGGAAGTCACTATTGTTTGCCAAGTTATCTCTGGTAAACTCCTCCAAATCGAATGAAGATCGAATAGAGCCACTTACTTTAGCCAAAACTCTGATATACTATCATCCAGGACCAGAACCACACAGTGGATCTTCCAGTCATGAACGAGGGCCCCACAAAATAATGTAGTTAACTAATGATATGCTAACTTTTGGCCTCGGAGGTTGCTGCTGTAGGTCATAAGCTAGTTAAGGGTAGTTAGTTAAGGGGAGAACATTAGCTTTCTATTAGCTTTGGGAGGCATTTGATGACTGGTCATTACAAATATTGGGGGCAGGCAAATTTCCATTTTCATTTTTCATATATTGGGAGGGACAGGACCCCTCGTCCCCCGTGGTGATTGCGGACTTGTAGCCGGGCATGCTAACGTTAGTGGCTTAGTGACAGATCAACACACTGTTTAATACGTTCCTTACACATTTGTTCTTGCGTTTTTGGTTTTGGAAATGTGATTTTAAAAAAGCTCCACCACTAGTCTCTGCATACAGAGTATCTCTCCAGCTCCATGCACACCACTTGTGGAGAAAGCCAAGTTTGACATACCTTCATGCTTGCAGTAATTACAGTTGCTAAGCTCTGATTGGATAATCGCCGTTTGGGGGAGGGGTTTAGTGAACAGGCCAATTACATTTCAGTGGCTTTTTTTAGCTTGAGAAGACTACTGGAAATGTGCAAAAATGATCCTTTAATTACAAGTTATTGATTAACATAAAACATTCCTTCAAGAAAAAAACATTGCCCAATACTTTTGGTATCTACATATGTTACAGATTTTAACTTTTTAACTGTTTTGCTTAAGCTGCTTCAACATCCTCACAGTCTGTTCCAGAAATGAAAACCTTTCTCACATTAAATACTGTTTCATTTCAGAGTAGAGTCTTTGAGACTGAAGCTTCTCATCAAAAACCTACAAAAATAAAGTTTATTTGAAGACAGAGTTCAGAATTGGAGCCTCACTGCTGGTTTGTCATTCTGCTGAGCACAACTGTCAATCAATGTGTTTTTCTGTGTTCTGATTGGCTGGCTTGTGTACTCAACAGAGAAGTCTCCGCCTCCGGAGCAGGGCTGTACTTTTCCACTCCAAACTGAGACAGCATCCAACTCCATCCACTCCTCCCACCACTCCTCCCTCCATCACTTCATCTATTCATAACACACACACCCCCTCCCCAATCACACACACACACCCACACCCACACACACAGAGGTAACAGAGGTTTCTTCCAGGGTTTTTGGTTGTATTCAGAACCACAACGACTGAGGTTACTCTCTGCTTGGTTAAGAGTTCTGGTAGAAAAACACAACCCAGTATGTTCTGTTTGAATCTGGTTTCACTGCAGATGTTGTGAAACGTGAAAATAATTCTATAATTTGCTGAAGTATCAGTTTTCTGGAAATCTTTCATGTCATGTGACCTGTGAGGAAACACCAGGCACGACCATGGCTTGTCTTTCCAGGCATCTAAAAAACTTACAAAGATCATGATTTTCATCCTGTCACATGTGAATCAGCTTGAGCTCTGCTGATTGGGAGCAATTCATATATTCTCAAAGGGTTCCAGACAGCATTAGAGGTCTTCACAAGCCCACACAGTCTTGTGTCGAAGTCTGTGTCCCCTTCAAATAGTATTTCCTCATGTGTTTTCCGTAGCGTTACCCTCCATGATTAAGGTTAGGTTACTGTTAGGCATCGCTGAGAGACACAAATTGATGGGGAAAACAGACTTTGACACAACACCAAGTCCAAATGATATATTCTGGTCTGGTACAGTCCTGTTGTATTGCTGCATGTCTCTGGTCAATATGTCTAATACCATAGCGGATCCGAGAGGGCTCTCTCGCTCTGATCACGTGCTGCATCATCATCATCACAGGAGATTTATCTAATTATTTACGGATTTATTCTGGCATTTTGCCTTTATTGGACAGCTGATAGATAGAGACAGGAAACAAGGGGAGAGAGAGAGAGAGACGGGTGTAGAGAGCTGAAGTCCTGACGTCATGTCTGAGCTCTCTTCCACTAGCTTCTGTAACTCAATGCAGTCTCTCACTCAGCATTTCTTTCATCTGTCTTTCTGAAAAAATTAAGTGTGTCTCTGTGCTGCTCTTGTCGCAGACACGTCTGATCTAATCGCTATAAACAGATATCTGCATATGAATGCAGAATCTGTAGGCAAGGGACAAGATTTTGGTATCGGAAGCGTTTCCGTTTGTATTCTGTTTGTAGTCCGAGTGGTATTGACCAATCACGTTTCAGAGGGCTTTGGTTGCATGCAGGTAAACAGTCCGTGTGGAGAGCAAAAGAGGCGGAACGCATTGGCCAAAATACAATCTCAGAACCTCAGGACGATTTAGCTTTTTATCAATCGCAGAACCCTAGAGATTAGCTTTTTGTAAGCTTTTTAAAAATGTAACAATGACCGGCGCACGGAAGAGGAAGTCTTAGCCCAGATATCCGTTATCCGTATATCCGCTGTCCACACTGGAAGCCCTGAACCATTGGCCGTTGACCCCAGGGTTACACGATTCTGTCTGAACTAACAGTGGCCCCTCGACTCTTAGGTCGCCTCTTTTGACGAGCCGTGACTTTAAAACCCTGGGCTTATGAGAAATGGTGCTCGTTAAAGGCACCTAAAAACAGAAATACTAAATAAACGACGACATTAGATCAAAAATTACTAATAATAATAAAAAAAATACCTTCCTTATGGAGTGAACCACACAACACACTGTAGAGTAAGGTTATATTCTAGTTCTGGAGTTTTACTTATATGCGTTATTACAAATGTCAGTGGGATTTGTAAGTTGAACATAAACAAATGTTGATTTTGGGCATTTTGATTGGCTTCACTGGCTGTTAATCATGGGTGTCAGTCAGTGAGAAATTTCATCATGGCTACGTCACCATACGTTACAAGCTTGATTTTAATTTGCCAGTTGAAAGGCTCGGTAATCTACAGCTTATCAGTAACTATTCTGCAGTATATATTCTCAATATATACTATATATTTCATGAAATATTCCTCTATACATTAAAAAAATGATTTTGGGGTGCCCTTGTGGCTTTGGGGTCAAGACACTGACAATGAACAGCAACGTCCCCAGTTCAGATTTGGCTGGTGACCTTTGTTATACATGTTCAACTCTCACATAGCTGTGGGATATTCACAGACTTTTGGGCATGTGGAGTATATGTCAGCATATTTCTGTTCTATTCAAATGCTTTATCTGAAAAACTGTTTATCTATCTGATCAGCAAGTCAGTCGCACAGTTGAGCCTCTTCCCCCGAACCTGGAAAATAGTTTCTTTATTCACACAGTGACATGATTCAGGATTATAAACAAAGATAATCATTCACACCTAAAATATTAAACTTTAAACACACAACATGGAGTCTCACAGATTTCAGCACCTAGAAAAGGGCATTAGTGTGTGTGTGGGTGTGTTGGTGATCTTTCTAACCGTCGTTCATGCTATAGCTCTGTCTGTACTTGTTGTTGGATGGCTGCCCTTTTGCCAACAACTCACACTTCTCAATGTGTGTGTGTGTGTGTGTGTGTGTGTGCTCTTGGACGTCTTTGTGAGGACCAATTTAGGTTTTAGATCTTGAAAGTGAGGACAATTTGCAAAGTTGACATTTTTAAAAGTAAGGGAATTTTTGAAAAGTTGACATTTTTAAAAGTAAGGGAATTTTTGAAAAATCAGGACATTTTTACAAAGTGAAGATATTTTTGAAAGTGAGGACATTTTGTTAGTTTCCCATCTTGTCAAAGGGCTGTTTGGGGGTTTGTATACATGTTTGGGTTTTGGCATGTTAGAGAGGGTCCTCATAAGTATAGACATACAAACGTGTTTGTGTCTCAGCAGTTTAGCATAGCGAAGCTAGCAGAGGAAGTGTTTGCAGGGTACTGATCTACTTTCTGTAATCTGTCACACACACCACCTTATTGCCGTGTGTGTGTGTGTGTGTGTGTGTGTGTGTGTGTGTGTATGTGTGTGTGTGCCTGCTCACTCTCTTTTCCTGTTTGGCAGTGTCAGCTGGCCAATCAGAGGAGGCATTGCGCAACAACAACTCAGACTTTAGAAGTAGAAGCTGCTGCTGACTGATGACAACAGCAGACAAAGTAGAAATAGGAGCTTCAGTAGATACAATAGAGACAAAGACAGCTGTGACCTGCCGCAGTGTCCCTTAGCAAGGCACTGAACACTCTGATAAGATAAGAAACAGTGCAAACACACTGTAGGGACTGTAACACACTGTGTCTGTGTACTTGGTTAACACAACCTCAGTATGGAATTCACCCGTGCCAACTGAGCTGGTCAGCTTATCTACAGGTCAAAGGTCAGTCTGAGGAGGTTACACCTGTTGCTGGCTTGTGACATTTAGGATTTTTATTACCATAAGAGCTACTGTAGTGATGTGAATGGCATCCAAGACCTGATTACCAACCAGACAAAGAGGGTTACTGCTCAGGGGCCCCAGAACTCAAGGGGCCCTGAAAGCTCCAGACAGAAATGTGTTTCGGAAAAGTGCATAATTTAATGAACATAATGAAATCTGCATCAACTCTTGAATAATGCCAAAAGATTTAAGGGTATAGCTCATACGATTTCAAATTTACATTATGTTACTAATGGACCCCAAGCAAGTTATATAGACTTGGTTTAAAATACTTGTGGATGAAGATTCACTGTAATTATATGCAAATGTCACAGGTCTGAAATTTGTATTCTCTCCAAAACTTTATTATCTGTTTTTCCACAATCATTGAAGGACTGGGCCCAGATGGCAATAATGATCGGACAACAAGAGGCACTCGGAGAGCCTCTTTTTCAGGACTGGATTACAGAGTTTAGAGAGGTTGGGACATTTGAAAGAATGTCATGTAGGATGTGCAAACTAAAACAAGTGAAGTGAAGCATGTATACTTCTTTTATAAATGCTTCAGTGAAAGAATGAGAAGGAAGCACACTGATTTCCTGTGAAGTAGAGAAATGCTTTTGTACTTTCTCTCAGTATTATATTGTTTCTTTTTATATATATATATATATTTCTTAGAAACTCACTTTGTATTTTGATTGACCTCTCGTGTGTGAAAAAGGCTGTATTTTATTTCCAGTTTATAGTTTTGACTTTTGTCTTGTAGTGCCTCAAATTACAATCAACTTTAATGCCTTGATTATTCCAGGTTATATTGTGCATACAGGATGTATATTGTACATACACATTACATAGAGATTTGGAGAAACAGAAGAATAAAGGGCCCCATGCAGCTCAGTTTTTCCCCTCGGGGCTCCCAAGCTGGTTATTCCAGGCCTGTTTTTTTTTTTGTTGTTACTTTCAAACCTTAAAAAGCTTTTCACACTTTCAAAATTAAGTATTATTGTACACTGTAAATCCTTTTACGTCAGTCTAAATCTGGTTTAGAAGAGGATGAAAACTGAAATGAAACCTGCTCAACTGTCCAATTATAACACACACGTACAATAAATTCTGCCCTACAAAGACAAACACAGTAAGTAAATATTTGATGAAAGTTGAGTTAAGATCTGTTTTACCATAAGAAATGATTATGCCAAATAAATGTGTACTTCAAGAAACAACGATCTTGGTCATTCAGGTTGTTATCCCACATTACTAAATGAGACAGTATAGCTAACTCCAGTCAAAATGGAGAAAACAATTAGCTAGTCCTGCTAAAGGGTAACTAGCCTAGCTTAGCAGAGCAGCAGTAACTGCCATCTCAGCCTGAGTGGAATTCATGTGATTTGGTGTGGTTCAGCTAACTCTGTATCACATATCTGAATGTATTACATGGCTCATTAATGTATTATATTGATTCAAATAATCAAAATAAAATGTATTGTCTTATTCTAGTTCAAAAGGACAAGAAAGTTGAAAGAACAAGAACATTTTGTTTGTAGATGCTGTATTTTCCCCTCACATTCCCTGAGTACAGTGTTTGCATTATGTTCAGTCTATCCCACTGACTTTTTTTGTGGGGTAAAATAATCAGACTAAAAAGGCATAAAATGACAACATTACAACATGTATCTCTATCATACTGTTTATCAGCCAGCTTGAAATCTTTAAACACTTTTTTTCTCATTTTCACTGTTTCTGTAGTCACTGCTTTCTCACTTTGAAGGGCAGAACAATAGATCTTATAAATCAGATATAAAACCATCTATAACCTGCCTGTTCCTCACACTTTGACCTGTTACCATTATTAGTTTATGACACACAAACACAAAGAGGCTTACACCTCCCTGCCCGTCCTAAGTGGGTGTAACCAGCCCACTCCACTTTATGTAATCCACTTCAACTGCTCTGTATGCAGGAACACAGTGTTTCTCCCTCCTTCCTGCTTTAACGCCTGTCTAAAATTTCTGAATAGACAAATAAAACTTTTCTTAATGCTAGTTACAAGAAAATGTTATGTATGGCCATGATACATTCAAGAATTGACTATTTATAATACCATGGACTTTCTAAGCTGCTACATATTGCTTGATATGTAACATTTTTGATTATTCCAAGTTGGATTGAACCTTTTTTGTTTTTCTCTCTTCTTTTTTATGTGTATGTTGGTTTATGGAAGATTAAAATCAAATCAAATGAACATTATCTATTAATTTATCCATCATGCAACCCAAAAAAGTGTTTAAAAGCTTATTTCTGCACCTGCAATGTTAGATTTCTTGAATACGCTTTTCTTTACTGCTTGTCTCTGTTCCTGTTGCTGCTCCTCCCACATATTGTCATGTGAGTATTTATTTTTACATGATTTAACTTTGCATTATTCACTGTGAGCTTACCCTGATGACTCAGTGACACACTTGACCTGATAACTCACTTTACACTTTCGGAAAAACTCACTCACACTCACTTATATCCACAAAGAAAATCAATCAGCCCACATTACACCAATCAGATTTTTATTTGTGTTTTTTTTCATTTTTTTTCTGAACAGTAAAGGGCTTATTTGTTAATGACACTCTGCATCAGCCAATCACCTGCAGCCTAATCCAGCCAGCGTGATGGCGATTGGCTGTTTGGGCTCACTCCCACCACCCAGCCCATCTCCCTTTGTGTGCAACAACAACAGAAAGGCAGCACTTTACAGCATCCGGACACACACTATACATGACCAAACATGAACTGTAAAAAACATCTGTCTTAATAATGTCATTTAATCTTGCATTTAGTTTTTTTCTTAAACCTAGAAAAATACCCACAGGGTGAGATGATTTCACTTTTTCTCAGTGAGGTTCCCCTTGTTTTCAGTGGCAGTATCTTGAAAACAGACAAAGTAAGGTAGATAACTGCACGAGTATTAAGAAAACAACACTTATATTTAAAAAATATTTTGAAAAAGTTGATTTCTGATGGAAACTGGTGGAATCACGTCACCCTGCGAGCAGTTTCTTAACATTTTAAGGCTAAATGACTTTATAAGATGTAGATTTCTTAAAATGTTCTGTGAACATGAAGCAGAACAAACCTGACCCCGTCCAGTCTGAGGTTTGAAATTCACACTGCTGAGAACAAAATGGCTCCCTGAAAGTTTCCCTTCAGGACGTCAGGATGTCACAGAACTCAACAAAGTCCTTCTGCATGAAATTCTGGCTCTGCATTAGGTCATCTTCAGAGGGGAAATACTGCATGCTCTCCTCCTGCAGACGCAGACTGTCCTCGTGCAGTACCAGGATCTGTCCTGGTGGTGTCGTTGAGCTGTGTGGGTTGGGACTGTCCAATAGGGCTCCTCTGGCATTCTCCAGGACGCCCAGGTATGAGTCCATGTCTGTGAGCTCCACGTCACTGTCGGAGCTGCTGCCGCTGTCGCTCCCCACTGAGTCTGAGCGCATATGCAGCATCTGGTACTTCTCGTGCATCAGAAACTGGTTGGTGTTCTTGGGGGCCCGCATGCCCCTCGCTCTGTTTCCTTTAACGTTAATGGGCCGGAGGGCCATCACTGACCTCTGGAGGTGTCGGGGATGATTGTAATGAGGATGATGACGTTGAGGGTGTTGGTGGTGGTGATTGCGCCCTCTCGGCCACCCTCCCCCTCCTGTCCTCCGCCCCTGCAGGCGCCCCCTGCAGCTCTTGGACCAGCCGTGCTTCCTGCGGCTGGAAGGGTCCCTCTGCGGTGCCCCTTTTCCATCCTGCTGCTGCTGCTGCTGCTGCTGCTGGCAGCTCCTCCTGCACATCATCTCTGAGAGCATTTTCTTGTCTTTCTTGCAGTCGCCTCCCTTCCTCCCTGCTGCTCTCCTTCACATCCTCCTCCCTGCTTGGTGGCCCACACAACAACAAAGAGAGGCTGGAATTCTGTTTTTCTGGCTCAGATCACAAATGACCCCCCCTCTCACTCAGAGTCTACCTTTTCACTATTCTTTCGCTTTTTTTCTTGACCTCTGGCTTTGGCTGATGCATAGCCTGTTCTTCCTCCCCTTGCAGCAGCAGCTTGCCTGCTCGGCTGTCTCCCTGTCACGCCCTCCTCTGTCTCTCTAATCTTTCTTCTTCACCTCTCTGAAAGTCAAATCAGCTCTTTACAGCTCTGATTAGTGAACTGAAGTGAGCTGCTGAGGGGTTTTAAGCGTTTTCTAGCTGATTTAAAGCTGTTATTTCTCAGTTTTGGGCCAGCAACTGCAGTGTATTCAGCTCTGACCAGCTCTGACTGTGGCTCTGCCTTCCCCTCAGAGCCTGGATAAAGAGCTGGAAGGATCCATTCACAGGTTTAACAGAAGGGGGGGGTCACTGTTAGCAGGTTTGTCCACTGCCTATTAAAAACATTATAATATGACAGATTTCTATAAGATATTATTTCTGCATATGTGAATAAGATATTATAACATATATGTCGACTTTCAGGTGCGTCAGGTTGAGTGTTGTGGTAGTGATAAGCAGAAAGCTGCTCCCTGCTGTAGGATGGTTCACTCCGCTTCAGTTTTAGCAGCTGAAATCTGATCCACAGCTGCTGCTGTTACTGCCCGCCCCTCTGAAAACAGACACACCAGTGTAGACCAACAACAACTAGCAGCACTGGAGCAGGAGGACAGTAGTAGTTACTGTAATCGCAGTAACGGTGGTTAGTTATTGTGTCATGCACATGCAAGAACCCAGCCCACGGACACATTATGAGACACCATAAATACTGTTGCAGTGGTGAAATATTTGTCTGGGGGAAAAAAGACATTGCAAACAAAAAACTTCTGTCCCAAATTCTACAAATAAAATCTGCCACAAAAAAAGGATTCCCTTCCTAAAACACAACTCAAGTTTTTAGTCATGCTACCAACGAGGCTCTAGGGATGGCAATGTCAGTCCACATTGGTCCAGACTGAAATATCTAAACAAATATTGGATGGATTAAGATGAAATCTTGTACAAATGTTTATGGTCCCGAGACAATGAATCCTACTGACTTTGGTGATCCACTGACTTTTCCTTTAGCACCACCATGAGGTTGACATGTTTGGTTCTATCTCAACAACTATTTGATGGATTTCTATGAAATTTGGTTCCGACATTCATGTTACCCTCAGCCTGAATTCTAATAAGTAAGATATATCTTATATAATAAGATCCCTTGAGTTTGCATTGAGCACCATAGTCAGGTCAAACGTTTTATTTGGTACTTTGCTTTATGACCACACCTGTAAAACTAATGACATTCCCATCAGCCTCAGCTGCACTTTGTCTTTAATGCTAATTAGCAAATGTTAGCATGCAAATTAGCAAATGTTAGCATGCTAACATGGTAAACTAAGATGGTGAACATGGTAAATATTTTACTTGCTAAACATCACCAGTGTGAGCATGTTAGCATGCTGATATTAGTGTTTACCTCAGAGCTGCTTGGCTGTAGACTCTAAGTCTTTTATAATCATCCAACCAGAAGAAGTAATTAGAAATTAGGGACTGTGACATCCTTTAAATCAATACATAATGAGCAATAAAACATGAACTTCGTCTTCAATGTCACCTAAATCACACAACAAAGCATCTCCTCTTCATGGAGACCATTAAAACTGGTACTGCTAACTAACTTTTCCTGCTATTACAATTATGTTCAGTTCAAATATATTTAGGTAAATTCAATTCAACAAAACATAGACCATAGCATGACATAACAGGCCTTCAGGTTTGCAGCTGAGCTAGTGACCCCATGTGGCTGTGATGTATATTACAGTTGGAAGCAGAAGGAGGGTGTAGACTTAGATCCTTACCACTGGTGTAGCATAAAACGTAGAGTTAATAGATTCACTGATGTGTGCCGTCTTACCTGGCGGTAAACAGTTCAGGACAGTGTGAGAGTAGAAAGCTGATTGCATTTGTTGTGAAAATGGATTTTGATTTGATTGAGTCTCGTCATGGAGTCCTGAATCATCTGCAGAACAAACACAGAGCGTGGAGGATGATTACCATTTACCATTTACAATTACATCAGGCGACAATAAGCTACTGCTAACCTCGCTGATGACACATACAGTAAACTATGTACTAACTATTTTAGCCTGATTTGATCCAAGATGTCATCATCATCTGTCCTCATAATCCAGCTAATATCTGTTGCTTTAGCAAGTTGGAGTTTATGTGGATTACAGAAGCACAAAACCATGTCTTTTAATCTTTTAATGTATTTTATTGGTCAAATGTTCAGGAACATAAAATATAATAAACATGACAAAAATTAAACACAGCCAGGAGTAAACACTAATTGTGGAAAAATTAAAATAGATTAAGTAAATAAGTAAAACAAAATTATACAATACAATAACTGTACATAAAGAAGGTATGTCTATTACTTACATGCTTCATTTATCTTCACAGCCAGCTGTGTTTTGCTCTTCGATGAGATTGTCTTAATGTAAGAGATACAAAGCTCAGTTTTACTATTTCAAACTTTGTGCGGAAAATATTTGCCCTGAAAGACAATAAGATATAAGATATATACAAATTGCAATTCTGTATCTACCTTATTATAGGCCCTACTTGTGATTACCAAAAGTAAAATGTTGAAATCGAAATACAAAGTTCTTTAAAGTGCTATAAATATCAGGCAGCCTTCTCTGTCTGATATTTATAACAGACAAATCACACTGAAAGCTAAATCCATCGTATTGAATCCAAACCATCCTCCCCTCGGGTCAGAGATACAGGTTTCCAAAATGTAGGTGCAACAGGTTCAAGTTTTCATTCATCCCATGTCCAATAAGTGCTCTGAATTCTAATACATTACAAACTGCTATTTATAAAACTGTTTTTCTTTTCTTATCTTTATTCTTCGTGTTGCAGCTTTTGTTGCTTTTATCATACACCCTTTGTTTTATTCTGAATTGCGTACAAAGTACAGCACTTTTGTGACTTTATGCTGCCTTGCTGCAAAAAGAATTTCCTATTGTGGGACAATAAAGATCTGAACTGAACTAAAAGTTATATATGGTGTTAAGGATAGTTAAGGAGGAAATCACAAACATCTTTCCAAAATATGTGTTCACTACCAAAATAAAGTGACTCCTAATTTCTAAATGATTTCAAAAGGTGCACCAAAGCACTTCAATTTCCCAAATAAAAGAGTAATGGAGTAACATTTATGAAGTATTCTATTTGAAACTCCTGCCAATTGGTTCAGCTGATCCTCATATTGGTCAAATATACTTTTCCTCAAATGTTCATTAAAAAAGCCTCTAATGCTCCCAGTTAGTGGAGGGGATTGATCCAAGGTTAGGTCCTTGCCTCAGAAGTATTTTGTGGTCAATAACAACACCACTCCTCATAGATGGATGTATTAAGTCCATTACCTCATACTGTGCCTATGTCCACCACCGTCACCGCTGCTATTTGAAAGATGAGACGTGTTCCTATTATCGGACAAAGGGGTCGTGGAGTGAGGATAAAGATCAGTAGTTTTACTTTTTCTTTCGGTTTTATTTTGGCCTTTATTGAACGAGTAGTCTAAGTAGCCAGTCTGACTGCTCACACAGTTGTTCGTATGTTTGATAAACGTTTAACATAAACGATGTGGCCGATGTGGTCACTGAACCACTGTAAATAAAGTTTGAGCGATTTTAAATCAGTCAGCTGCTTCGATCACAACAAACATGGCGTCGGGAGGCGGCTAACTGACAAGAAGCGATGGAGATTGAACCTCTAAAGCCGTTTTAATTGAGAGGTTTATTTTACTTAATAACATATAACATTTGCTCGCCCCGATCTCAAGATGGAGTCCTCCCCGTTTCCAGAGGAGGTTTCGGAGAGGAAAGTGTGTGTTGTCGGGTCGGAGCTGGTGGAAAACTACACTGTAAGCAACGTCCGGGTTCATTAGCCTAGCGCCAGTTAGTTAGCTTAGCTTGTAGCTACCCTAGCTTCAGGTCTTTCAAAGTGACAGCGAGTTAATATTGATGAAATTACTCTATCAGTGAATACATAAAGTGTTCAGTTATTATACTTTTCGTCAGTCGTTGTGTCTTTATCCTCCCGAGGCTGGACTAAAACAACCAGACAGAACTGACAAGCTAACTGCTAGCCGCCGTGTTTAACTGAGCTTTCTGACAGTGTTTACAGTGTTTCCTCTAAAGGTTACAGACCTGACAGCCCACTGCAGCTTTTTCTTTCTCTGCCAAGAATTATATTTTACGTCTATGTGGTGTAATGCTATGTACTGGTTTGTTCAGGTTTCAGTAGCCACCGACATGGCTGATCATTGTTCACCAGTCCCACAGCTCTTTCTAATTTTCCTTTTCTTTCAAGTCAAGTTAAGTCAGTTTTTATTTATATAGTCCAATATCACAAATTTACCTCAATGGGCTTTACAATTTCTACAGTATACGACACCGTTTTTCGTCCAGGAAAAAAATAGGAGTATCAATGAATAATTTCGAGGACACTCTAAGATAAAATTAGGACTTGCTACGTTAATTATGCAGTGAGTCAAAATTTCAACTGAGGTGAGCTTGAAGGTTCCCCACTGACTTTGGAAATAGCAGTTTGAGAATAATTCTTAGCACAAGGTCTGCTTACTGGAACTGGTTATGGAGCTTTCAGCTGCATCTTGTGGCCATCCTCAGCGGATGGAGCCGTCATGGAGGTAGTTCAAGTGTTATCACGTGACCCAAGTATGGAGCTAAGTTCACCTGATAACAGGTGGTTGTATATAGGGGGAGATGGTAACTTCTGTGTCTGTTCAAAGATGGTCTTTGGTGTTCCTTGATCTTTCTCCATTTAATTATTAGAACATCCATGCAGCTCAGGAACCACTTTGATCCCAGCAGTTTTTAATTCAGGCAAGTTTTAATCAGTGATTGCACTGCTGTGGTGTGTTTCAGGTCTACATCATCGAGGTGACGGATGGAGAGCACAGATGGACTGTGATGCATCGCTACAGTGACTTCCACGACCTCCACGAGAAGGTAAGAGACTGTAGCAGGTCAGCTGTTGGCCATTTGCCCCTGTCGGTAATTAATATGCTTAATATGAGAGGCGCGATCACTTTCACCAAAAATGTATTTTGACGTTTGTCCAGGTAAACTAACAGCGGGACAAATGTGTTTTCGGTCCTGTGATGTATGAAGCAGTGTTTCTAACTAGTTTTTATGCTGCAAAGCACCACAGCTCATTAGTCAACTTCATAATCCCACAAGCAACCATATTTCTCTAATTATTAGACATGCTCAATAAGGAATTTTAGGGCCAATAACTACGATTGTCTGTCTTACAATTGCAAAAACATGAAGAGGATAATGAAGGCTAACTCCTCTGGTTCACCAGTATTTTTCTACTGTCAATACAGCTTTTGCAAACAATTTTAAGTTACGTCACAAGAATGGCCATTTTTACTTGTACTCTTCTATACCTTGCATTTGCTAACAATCAGCAATGCAATTGATTTAAATTAATGTACTCACCTGTGTGACATTATATTTATTATACTTACACTGATTATACTTATGGTGCTCATTCACAGTCACAAAGGAACCACCCCACAGCTGTTGTAAGAAAAAGCTCCATCTTATCTGACTTAATTATTGCCTGAAATTCCATTATCAGAACAACAATTAATCATTCAAATTTCTCATTTATCAGAGGATAATATAATGACCACAGATATATTATTCATTTCCACTCGTTAATAGCCATAATGCATTACATCAATAATGCACCACATCTATATTTGGAGTGCATTATTGCACAACTTTGTGTTGTTGACTCTATCTGAAAAAGGGTTGGCAGTAATGTAAAGTAAACTTGATTTGTATTTAATCAGACGGTGGTGGAAACATCACTGGGTTTACATTTCTCATGGACAGAAAGGAAGTGAGATCAAACCAGACTAGTTCTGCAGCTAATGATTAGTTTTAGTTTTGATTAATCTGTCCATAATTTTTTCGGTTAATTAATAAATCGTTTATACAATTGTAAAAATGTCCGTCACAATTTCCTAGAGCCCAAAGTGACGTCTTCAAATGTCTTGTTTTGTCTGACCAACAGTCTAAATCCCAAAGATATTCAGTTTACAATTACATAAAACAGAGAAAAGCAGCAAATTTTCACATTGTAGAATCTGCAACCAGAGATTATTTGGCATTTTTACTTAATAAATGAATGTTTGATCTTGATGTGTGTTTCCCTTCAGCTGACGGCAGAGAAGAAGGTGGACCGACGGCTGCTTCCTCCAAAGAAGATGTTGGGGAAGAACTCGAAGAGTCTGGTGGAGCGGCGGCAGAAGGAGCTGGAGCTCTACCTGCAGACGCTGCTGCTGCAGTTCCCACAGGCCACGCCCACTCCGCTTGCCTGCTTTCTGCACTTTCACCTCTACGTGAGTACATCTGTGGCTTCTACAACCCTACAACCTCTGCAAGTACAGCAACCTGTTTAGGTGCTTTAGCCTTCTAGTACTACACCTACTCAGCTTTGTGGTACTTCAATCATACGTGCTTGAGTATACGCTCAGATACTGCAACCAGCAGGTACACTACATGGCCAAAAGTATGTGGACTCGTGAACATTGCAGCTATAGTTCCAGTTGAACATGTGGCTCCCAAATGGGCATTAATATGCTGCTATAACCCCCTTCTGGGAACACTTTCCACCAGATGTTTGAACCTGGCTGCAAGGATTTGCTCCTATTCAGCCAGCATCAGTGAGGTCAACACACTGATGTTGGGTGATAAGGTCTGGCTCCCAGTCTGCGTTCCAGTTCATCCCAAAAGTGTTGGATGGGGTTGAGGTCAGGGCTCTGTGCAGGCCAGTCAAGATCTTCCACACCAAACTGAAAACCATTTCTTTATGGAGCTGGCTTTGTGCATGGGGACATTGTCATGTTGAAACAGGAAAGGGCCTTCCCCAAACTGTTGACACAACAGTCTTTTAAATAATAAATTGCTGGTAAATCTCCAGTGGTTTATTGTTTTTCTTCTATAAAGAAGGAGGACTTTATAAAGCAAAAATTCCAACCATTCACTGGTATCTGCTTTTCTCTGTTTTATATTATTGTAAACTGAAAATCTTTTGCTTTTGGACTGTTAGTCAGAGAAAAAGAGGAACTTGGAAGTTGCCAACTCCGGGAAATTGCGATTTTTAATGCTGTGACACAACCTTTACTACACTAAAACCCAGTCAGAAACGTTTTAATTTCAGTTGCCTCAACTCAGAGTTCTGGTTTTCAACATAGCAGTCATGTCAAAAGTTGCAGATAGGCAGAAACGTGTTTGGTACATCATAGGATAAAATGTAATGAGGGAACAATATGTTTACAGTAAAAATGTTTTTGTCTTTCTGTCCAGTAAATGGTGATTATTTCCATGGTTGAGAAGTGCTGCTCCAGGCTGGTGTTAGCAGTAATTTAAAGGCTTTGTGATGTCAGTGACTGTGATCATATGATGATGTCAGTACAACAACAGACCAGTGTTGTCTGAGTCCTCAGGACACTGCAGAGTACACAGCCAATAGAAAAACTTTCTCATGTGTTGTGAGATGATCAACACGTGGCTGTCACAGACAAGTTTAAATTACCACAGAAACATGTTTTTATTGTTTATTATTCAGCATCATTAGTTCATAACTACTGTATAATATAACTGTGATGAAAACAGTCAAAAACATAATGTGTACTGTCTGAGGTGAGGTGACATGATGTTATCCAGTTATAATGCTCCTGTTAATTCTCAACCTGCTAATTGAGTTAGAGGTTTGATTTGTTCATCTTGGATGAAGTTACTTTAACAAAACAAAAGTGTTGAAAAACATTTTAAAAGAAAAGCAATATCGAACATCAGTAGAGAGAAACCATGACCAGCTGTCTGCTGAGCAGTGAAGAAATAATAACAAACAGTTAAGCTTGTAGACTTAAATAATCTTAAGTGAATCCAGTTTTCAACAAACTCTTTGTCTCTTTCAGGAGATCAATGGCATCACAGCAGCACTGGCTGAGGAGTTGTTCCATAAAGGTCAGCTTCCTTTCTCACCTTTGACGTCTTTTCTCTCATCTAGTGTTTTTGCAACTGTGTTAACAATTAATGAAACTCGTTCAGTGGAGTGGTGTGTTTCCACTCTGTGTAGCTGCAGAGGCTTTCTCCCTGTAGTTGTTACTATACTTGTAAGTTTAAGAGATAAAATGCAGTCAGCAAGAATGCTCAGACACTTTGAATCTACTGTACTTTATTAATCAGGGATGATACACATTAATTAACATCATAAGCATGTAAATGTGGCAGATTTAGTCAAATCGCTGGTTTTCATCCACAATGAGTAAAAACCATTAATACTGAGTTGACTCTTTGATTGCACATTGCATATGTTTCTCCATATTAAACTCTGCACTTTTTCATATTTGTTTTTTGGTTGCTTAGAACCCAAAAATATTTAAATACCAGTTTTATTAGCTGTTTTATGATCTTTTGCAGCTGAATTCTGTTACTCTCAGCTGCTGCATCGATCCAGTTTCCTCTAGACAATTACTAAAGTTTTATCTCTCCTTGGTCGCCTACATTTCATGTTTATACAACCAAATATAACTTGACTACTATATGAAAAACAACATTGCTGAATGTTGCATGTGTTGTCAACATCTGGTTTGTAGATGGTGCAATGTGAAACAACAGCTGTGAACAGTAAACTGACTAGCCTACAAAAAATGTAAATTGTGAGATGAAATCTTGTACAGTGTGCAGTATCAGACCACTGTGTTTGTTTGTTTGTGTGTTTTTAGGTGAGCAGTTGCTGCAGGCTGGCGAGGTGTTTTCTCTTCGTCCTCTGCAGCTTTACTCCGTCTCCCAGCAGCTACGTCTGGCCAAACCAACCTGCTGTAACGGAGACGCCAAGACCGACCTGGGACACATCCTCGACTTCACCTGCAGACTGCGATACCTCAAGGTCACACATCTCTTTATTTAACTCAAATCCCCATCGTACAGTTAAGTGTTGTGTCCTGACTTCCCTTGCAGGAGCAGAGGTGGTGAATGATCTCACTTGTTTTGTATCTTTTGGTTAGATTTGTGGTACCAGAGGTCCAGTAGGAACCAGTAACATCCAAGAGAGCAGTCTCCCATTCGACCTGTCTGTTTTCAAATCACTGCTGCAGATAGAGGTAACTGTCTGTCTGTGTCTCTGTCTCTGTCTCTCTCTCAAAAATACTCTTTTCTGTACACATTTAGAGTCCTGCCTCATTCTTATTACACACAAACCCTAATAATGGGATAATGAACACCAGGTAAAACCACATTTTACCCATTAATACCAGACTCTCAGACTCTCATGAGACAGCGCAGTGTTATATAAAATTGGATGGTGCAATACAGCGAATATGATCATTTACATTTGGACTCTCAGGCTCTTCGTTCCCTCAAAGGGCAGCACTGGCAAGACTGTTTGTAGTTCGTCCAGAGTGCAGACTTGTCATGAAGGCTCTGTGTGGATCAACTTTGCCTCCACAAATAAATCTGCTGTTTACTGCGATTGTGTTGAAATAAATTGATTTGTGTTTGAAATTTCACTGTAAATATATGCTGGTGTGAGCAGCCCCTTAATCAGTGTTCACACAGACCCAAGGTTTGCAGCTGTTTCACATCACTGTAAACCACAGTATTAAGCTGCAGTCAGACTAAAATCCGCCTGGTGAAATTTACTCGCATGGTGTGGCCAACTGCAGGAAAGGGGGACAGGAGATAGCGTGGGTAGAGTTGTAAACATAAACTGCAGGAGCTAGCATGGCTAGCGGGCTATAAGTTGTTAATTATACAGCATTTTATCAAACATTTTACTGTCATTGATCTCTGTCACTGTCCTTACTTACAGCCAAACAGCATCCTTCCTTCTCTGCTCCTTTGCATTATTTCGCTGTTCAGTTATAAAACAACAATATAAATCAGCAACATTCCCTGAATGAGGGGTCAGTCCCTCTCCCTCTCTCAGACTGGCAATTTTGTTTGTCAGATTTCAGTCAGATTCCCGCTCCACATAGAAATGGATGGGAAGCAAATTTCTATCTGACTGTGCCATTAGAAATGAACAACCCTGATGAAGTCTTGATAGCTGAAAACATACGTATGATATACTGGAGAAGGGTTGATTGACTTGTTTCATTGTGATGGAGTTGTACTGATGCTACTTGTGTGCGTTCTCACAATTTGATTGTTAAACCACATAATTAGACCATAATGCTGAACACAGCTGTGGACCTGCAGGTCATTAAATGAAGTCTCTGCTGTGTTTTACACTGGCAGGTATGACTATATGTGGTAGTACTCTGATATAGCTTAATGTATTTTTTCTTTATACAGTGGCAACAGGGAATACTAGATTCTGATTGGCTGACAATTGTTTATTATTTTTAGATAACCACATACCTCCATCACAGCAGCCTCATCATTCTTTAAAGAGCATTTGCCACAAAATATGAACAATCATTATTTGTATTTTTATGGCTGGCAAGCAGAATCATCTACTTTTTTAACAACTCATGCTGTTAGAAAAATAACACACTTGATTGCCTTAAATAGCCTCTCGATTCTTTTTTTTTTTCAATAACTGCTTGGCTTGTTGTGCATTATCATTAATTATTTGATCTCTTTGTGAAAAGTTGTGCTCACGTTCAGTGTCTCTGATAAGAGCAGAATATATGGATGAAAGGAGCTGAAGGTTGGTGAATAGACAAAGAGAACACGTGATTGGCTGATGGAAACAGACTTTGATCTTTTCAGACATTTTATCATTTCAGACATTAATCAATAAACACTGGAGTTGTAGTTCTGCTTCGTCTGCTGTAGATGGAGCAGCTGTGTCTCATCATTAAAGAGATTAAAGAACACAGGGGCAGTGGAGTCAGGTGACCCAGTAGTCTAGGACAACATGCTACTTAACCTTCATGTTCCCAGTTCGAGTCTGTCCACAGACCCTTGTTGCATGTCACTCCCCTCTCTAACCGCATTGTAAAAACACTAACGGAGGAGACAAATTAATTTCATTATGATAACACAAATGCCAGCAAAGGTGATCAGCAGTATTGATATGCCATGATGTATCTGAGGTATTGGTGCTCAGTTAATTATGTAATCATGTCACGTTCTCTTGAGTATGTGTCCTATAACAGTACTGATGGGAGATTGACTTTTCAGAAACCTTTGAATATGGATAGTAACCTCTGTCTCTCTCTGTCTTCAGATCAGTGAGTGCAGCTCTCAGCAGATTCAAGGTCTGCCGTCTCTGAGGTCGAGTCTGGCAACTCTGAGTATCCACCACTCCACGGAATCTATGATGGTACAGTTTAGATTAAATACTACTCTGTACTATACATGTTTATGCGGTGTCTTGTATGTTGTGTATTGATGCGTGTACTGTGTTGTTTCTGGCATCCTCCAGTCGATCCTGGTCCCAGAGGCCAGCGAGTTCTCACAGTGGGAGGCTGAGGGGGCGGAGTCTGGCTGTCCTGTCACCGCTGTCATCCCCGTGTGGAAAAACCTGACCACGCTGGACATGAGCCACAACTGCATCAGCACCATTGACAGCTCAGTGGTGAGACTCGCCCACCAAACCTAAACACAGTGTGTTATCAACTTCAGTTGATAACGGTGTTTAAAAGTCAGTGCCAGTATTTTATTTTTTACCCCGCAGTGAAATTAGGGGAAGAAATACTGACTGACCCTGGTCTGTCTGTCTGTCCATTTCACATAATATTTCAGATGTCATTTATCAATTTCTTTGAATAAAACATATTTGTTTTGAGTTTTGCCTATGTTTTATGCAACAACTTAACAACAGAAAGAAACCCCATTCCAACCCACCACCTTTTGTAGAAATTAAAAATACCAAGACAAGGCAAAAGGAAGAAAAATAATCTGATCTTGATGATTTATTGGAATCTGTACTTCTTTTATTATGTTAAGTTCCCATGGTCATAAAAATCCAACAAAAGTGTGAAAATGGGGTGCCTGGTAGAGCGTGCACACCATGTACGGGGCTGGGTCCTTGCCGCGGCGGCCCGGGTTTGACCGGCCCGCATCCTTTTGCTGTCATCTCCTTTCTCTCTCCCACATTTCCTGTCTTTCTTCAGCTGTTCTTATAAAATAAAGGCAAAAAGCCCAAAAAATAAGTGAAAATAAGGCTGGAAAAGCTGATTAAAAATCTATAGAAATAATGATACTAAGAGTAATTTTGACAATTTGATAAACAAAGTCAGCTAAAACTCCATAACAGTAATATGGTCTTAAGAAATATGAATTTAAGTTATCTTCTGTTGCTTGTGTTCAATTAAAGATACATGTTGGTCAGTAAAAATACTCCATACAAACATGTGCTGGCTCTTCTGGCTGCACTTATAGGTCAGCTAGCTGTTGTATCAGGTGGTCAGGGCACGCTGTCTTTGATATCACCCTGTCTTTACACACGGCTTAAAAAAAGATGCGTATGTGAAAACGGGAAAGTTTAGGTTCCATACATCAACTTTCTTTTCTTTCAACTTTATGTTTATTGGCCAAGTTAAACACACATTCCAGTTATTATACATTTTTTTCTTTTAAATTCTACTAAATAGAAATCCAAAACTTGGAATCTGTATAGATTTCCTTTACTTCCCTGTCCCTCTCCTCCCAGTTTGCATGCCACCTCTACTTTCATCCACACACACATTCAAACTCACACCCCTACACATGCACATCTTCATCTCTAACCTCATCCACTTCCCCCTGCTGCCTCATCAGCTCATCGCTTCTATTTATGGTACAGTCATACATCATTTTCTTTGTGCTGATAATGAGTTTTTCTCTGTTGTAGAAACTGATTCCTAAGGTGGAGTTTCTGGATCTGAGCTACAACCAGCTGTCCATAGTGGAAAACCTCCAGGTATGTGACAGCGTGATGAAGAATACATCAGCTCTGTCAGGACAGCTGTCCCTCACATCAGTGTCAGTATCATGTCTAGGGTTGCAACTAATGATTATTTTCACTTTATTTCACTTATCTTTTAGAATAATTCATTCATTGATTGGTCTATTAAATGTCAGAAAAGTGATAAATGTCCACAATTTCCCAAAATGTCCTGTTTTGTCCCACCAACAGTAAAAAACCCAAACACATTCAGTTTACTGTGATGCAAAGCAGTTAAAACAGCAAATCCTCACAGTGGAGATGCTAGAACAAGAAAATGTTTGACATTTCTGCTTGATACATGACGATTAATCCATTATGAAAATAACTTATCAATTGATGTACACCTGGTCATTTTCTATGAAGTTCCTTTTCTTTCTGAAGCACTTTCTACCTCATTAGACTACTGCAGCAGCAGCTGTTTGTGACAGTTTGTGACTCTGTTTCAAACAGAGCTTAGTTTGAACGCAGTGAAGGCATTGCACTTTAATTAGGAAAGGTTGCACCATACAAGTTAGTAACAACATAGTAAAAAAGTATAAAAGTGTTTTTATTTCAGTCTGTACAGATGGTGCACCTAAACAAATTGGTGAGTTTAATGTGAAACTCGATGCAGCGTAGCAGTTAGTTTTGACTTAACACTCAAAATTGCGCTCAGCTGCTGCAATGTGCAGCTGGTCCTGACAGGTGCAGTCAGACGCCTCTACAGATGTGTAGTTTGTCATTAACATTAAATACTGAAGTAACTTTCCTGTGATTGCAGCACCTGTACAATCTGGTCCATGTGGATCTGGCCTATAACAGCCTGCGGGTCCTGGAAGCTGCTCACACCCGTCTGGGCAACATCAAAACCCTGAGCCTGGCCGGCAACCAGCTGGACAGATTGACTGGCCTCACCAAGCTCTACTCTCTCGTCAACCTGGACCTTAGCCACAACCAGCTGGCCCAGGTAATCACACGGTCTAGTGGTCAAAGTGATATAGATCCATACAGAAAATCTTTTTATTCTTTATCGTAAGAGTGCAGAAGATACATTTTCTGCACGGTTTTTGCATTAAAAGAAAGTAAAAAAACATGTTGAAAATTATTACTTACAAAATGTATTAAATATGCTATTACCAAAAAAGAAGAAAATAAATAAATAAATACTTAAATTATTCAAGTGACCTAGATGTAATTATAATTGATCCTCATCCATATTAATTGCAACAAAGGTCCATGGCCGCCCCCATCTTTATCTACTCATTTTCTCTTGACTCTCCAATACACACTTATGAAAAACAACTTAAGACTGTGGGGAAAAAACATCCAACCATAGTTCTTGTGAAAAATCCAGGAATTTAACGACAGAGTCAGTGGAGGTTGAGTTGGGTTGTGTGTCACTTGTGTGTGTATGTTTCCAGTTGGAGGAGATCAGGAACATCGGCTCTCTGCCCTGTCTGGAGAAACTCAACCTGTCCAGTAACCCCATGTGCATCATCCCAGACTACAGAACCAAAGTCCTGGCCCAGTTTGGAGACCGCGCAGCAGAGGTACACCACCAAAACCACCACACTGTTAATATTACTATTGTACTACTACTACAGCCGAGGTACACAGCCAACAGCACCGAAAGGTTTTTCTTGCTGTACTGTTACTGTTGCTTGTACTGCTACCATTACTACTGCACAGGTAAACAACCAACCACACTGTTTCTCTCTCTGGGCTGCTGTAAATACTGATACTTATTGCTGTCACTTCAAGTACCACTGCTGCTACTACTATAGAAACTGCTCATACTATTACTAGTAGTACTTTTTACTAGTTTATCAATATTACTGCTGCCACTGTTTTGTGCTACTTCATCTATTGCTATTAATACTATTGATTCTACTACTTTTTAAAAAACTGTTTGTGTTGACACATGTTGTATCCTTTGTCACTGCATCGTCAGGTTTGTCTGGACTGTCAAGTGACAACAGAGAAGGAGCTGGACACAGTGGAAGTGTTGAAAGCCATTCAGAAAGCCAAAGAAGTGAAAGACAGGATGAGCAGCGGCGACAAGAAGGTACGCTCTGTCACTCTGAATCATACAGCAGGAGGCAGTATCAGACCTGCTGAGACCAGTTTATATAGTATTTATGTCGGTTATATTGGCATGCAGTTTGCACTTTAAAGATTATTAAATAGTTTATTGAGTTTAAATAATTAATTTTTCTTTTATATATCAAGTGTAAATATGTAATTTATGAATCTCTTTTATGACCGAGACAGCAGAGCTTAAACCAAGACTGTTTTCACATCACATAAGAGGATTTACCCGACAGCACTCAATATTATATTTCAACTTTATCAGTATCAGAGGAAATTAACTCAAGTTGTGCACTGATTTGACTACTAAAACTTTGACCTTTTGAACTCTCATAAGAGTTCAATCTTGCGCTCAAACCACTGTTGAATGTTACATCTTTGTTTGTTGTGCTCTTAATCATAACTTTCAAATAAATTAACCCTGAAATCTGCTGTAGTGGTTTTATAATTCTAACCCGATTTATAGACCAATCAGATCACCACAAGACAAAATCCACCAATTAGATGTGACTAATAGTGATCCTGATATCAAGTTAATTACCAACAGATCTCTGAAGTCTGAAGATTGACCAGCTGTTATTAAAACACACCTGTTTTGTTAACTATATGAGTGTAATGAGCTGCTGTAGTATTTGTTGGAGTCACAACCTGCAGATCAACAACTACAACTGGACACTAATAACTAGACAAGTTGACCTTTTTTAGATTGGAGAGATTGTGCACATCAGCAGCAGAGTTAAGATGTAATACAAACAATGAATCAGAGATGTATAGGCATAAAAACAGGCATGATTAGGTGTGTGAGGTTGTAATCTTACTTGGAAACTTGTAACAAAAATGCACCAATAGCCTGCAAAATTGTGTTGGAGTCTGTAGTTGTGTATTTTCTGTAAATGTTTAGAACAGTTTTTGTGGACATTTTTTGAAGAAGGTAATATGAGAGCATCTGAAAATATTTGTGGCCAACTGTTTCCTCCTGTAGAAGAAGCTTGTAAGTTTTCGGTTTGTTGGTTATTGTCAAGGTATCCAGAATAATCAGTTACTCCCTGTTTGGGTGTCCAGCCTTCAGAAAAAAGGACCATTTTTAAGTTTTAAAGAGTGACAACCTGCACAGGAAGATGACATCCCCATTCTTAGTCCCACCTACAAAGCTCTGCTTGGCTTGGTTGTTTTTCCAACAGGAGAATCACTGAACAAATCAGAGATGTGGGTGGCCATTCAGAGCTCTGGAACCAGGCTACAACAACTTACCAAAATGTGGCCAGATTATTTTTAGTTTAGTTTAGTTAGGCTTTTATTTATTATTCATGAGTATTCTTGATTTTTTTGTAACAAAAAAATAGGCTTAGCAAAAGATCATTCCTGAGTGTGTTAGGCTTTGATCTAGAAGAGTTGTGTATATATAATTTGACTACCATGCATAGTAAATAACCTGAATCAAAATATTTAAACTGTATGTTGGTCCATCTTTCAAGCAGAATGTTTAAAACTAAAAGTAGCTTCATGATGGAGGCTACCCACAAAGGAAGTGATCTATGTCATTCTGGGTAGTGTAATAATATCTCCTAAACACAAACCTTTGCATGGTTTTTCTGCAGAAGGAAACTGTTGACCACAAATGTCTTCAAAGGTTCATAAAAGCAAAATATTGATTGCATCTTGTTCACAGATCTCTGCACATTTACAGATTCAAAGAAAATTCCAAAACCTGTCACAAGTCGGAAGATTATGTTTAAACTTTCAGCACACAGATTTAGTTTTTTGACTTCTTTATAGTTTGGTTTACACATTTTCTCACAACCTCATACATGTACAGTAATTATACAACCAGAGCAGCACTAGACTAGTGCAACTGGATTTATTTATTTATTTTTTTTTGTTTCCATATAAAAAAGAGCAGGTCTGTCTCTGTAGAAATGGCTAAAAATCAGTCTTAAGATGTCTTTAAAAGCCCGACTGACTGTTGCTCTGCTGCTGATGGAGCTGCTGGTTGCAGGTTTTAGGATGTGATCTGGTTGATGATGTAGGTGACTGCTGCTCTCTGAAGGCTTCCTCCTCTCTGTCCTCTCGTCAGATCAGTGAGGAGACCAGGCCTTCTGCTGCTGCACCTCCTTACCTCTCCTCCTCCTCTCCCCCCTCCTCCTCCTCCTGCTGCTCCTCTGCTGTTGCTCCTCCTGCTGTCACCTCCTCCTCCTCTTCCTCCTCTTCCTCTTCGGCCCAGCAGCCTGCCTGCCCCAGCCAAGGTAATCATGTATGTATCAGGCTGTGCAGGGAGGGATGGCGGGGGGGTTATTCTGGGTTATATCTGCTGCAAGGCAGCAGCCAGACAGACAAGTATGTTTTTCTGCTCTTTGTCTGGAATGTGAAACGGCAATTCCCAAAAACATCAGCTGGCTGTGCTTGCTGAGGCTGCAACTAGTGATTATTTTCATTATCAATTAATCTGCCAGTTATTTAGTCAGTAAAATGTCTGGAAAAAAGTGAAAAATACTCATGACAGTTTCCCAGAGCCCATAGTGACATCTTCAAATTCCTTGTTTTGTCTGATGAACAGTCCAAATGTTCAGTTTGCAATGATATAAAACAAAGCAGCAAATCCTAAAATAAATTTGATTATCAAAATTGTTGTTTTAATGAATAATTTTATTAATTTTCGGTCAACAAATTGATTACTTGATTATTTCATCTCTAATGCTTTCTATTTAGACTGCAATATTAGGATTTACAATTTTAATAACATTCTGCTCTTGATGTGTGTTCCTTGTACACCTTCTCAGCAGATGGCTACCAATTTAGTGAAAGTCAGAGGCTTGAATACAGTCTGTTATTGAATATTTGTTCTTTATCTCTTTTTGTAAAACTAAAATAACAGTTACAAAATGTTTACAGAATAAAGCATACATAATCATATGCACATACTATATCAACAAGCTAACTTTGGACTTTATTTTAAAATAATAATCAAATGTTTGTTTTGAAACCAAATTAAATAACTACTTAAGAATCAACACATTTCCACAAAACATCAGAAAATACCCCAACCTACAAGCAATGACACAAAACACAAAGGTAAAATATAGAGTAGCTTTGTACTACATACATGTGAACTATGGCTGCAGCTGATCATTTTAAAATATCTATTAATCTATCTAACTATAAATTATTATTCAATGAGGAAACTAAAAAAACACATTAAAATTGATATCTTACTATATTTTTCCAAACTCAAGAAAACCAAAGCTTTTTCAATTATGGTGAAACTGAGAATTGATAATCCTTCCATTTGATAATCAGTTAAAGGAATACTACAAGATTCTCTGAAATAATAATTATCTCTCTCATATCAGGGTTTCTCCCTGGGAATAGTTCATATGTTTTATGATGTTATTGAAGGTGGCCTGTCTTCCGCTATAAAACACTGTAGGAAACCCTGCAGGAAACTGCTTAGCACAAAGACAGGAAGCATTGGGAAACTGCTAGCCTTGCACCATCAAAAGTGAAAAATACCATGTGTCTTTGTTTTTGTTTTTAACAGAAACATGAAAACATCAAATCTGTCTGGCTGCTGCTTTCAGTGAAGATAAAGTTTGGTTTAATTCTCACCAATTTTGTCCTTTGTCTTCAGATAATGAGGATTGGCACTACAGCGGCTAACACTAAAATGTTTTTTTCCATTGCAGCCATGTGATGCTCTGAGTCTGGTTATTTACAGTGTGGGACTCTTTAGTTTTCCTTTTTGATTTGTATTATATGAATGTTCCTCAGAGCTGTAATTGCATCAGGAACTGTTAACATGTGAACAAGTCACAGGAAGTCACTCTGCTGCGGTGGAAAAATCACAAACTCTTCATCAGGTTAGCTGAAGCTAACCTGCTGCTGTCACTCCTGATAGAGGGTGTCTTGTTTTAACCTCTAAACCAGATCTCCTCGGCTTTATAGTTCCTGTAGTAGATGCTTTGCTTCCTGCTCAGACTGAGAGGAAACCAGCTTTTTTCACTGTCTGTTTATAACTTTAAAAGTTGTGATCAGTTGACTGCTTGTTGCTTCAGCTGCTCATGAGTTCAAAGTCTGCCTTATAGCATAAATGTTCACTAAGTTTACATTATTCATCACACATGTTGCACCAGCCTCATTAAATCTTACATAAACTTAACCCGTAATTATATTTACACCAGCCAATTATTAGAATAGCCTGGTTCCATATCGGCTGTTTCCCTGATCGACAAAACAACTGAGCCAACCTGAGCTTTGTAGGCAAGATTTCAAATGGGGGAGTCATCTTCATGTGCCAGAGTCAGAAACATGGCAACAGTAAAATGGCCCCAAAAATGTCTTGGAGTAGCTTGGATTAGATGTTTGCAGCTGTATAAATTGTTGTAGATTGATGAACAACTCTTAATTCAACATGTTTCTTCAATCAACATGACAGACATTAAGTTAAATGCTCCACTACCACACCTTCTTTGTCTACTGGAAATTACATTGAAAGGACCGATACATAAGTCTCTGTTGATTTGTTAACCCCCCTCTCAAACAGAAAATGGCTAATATGATCACCATGTCAGGTTGAAGAATGAAGAGAAAAGAAATTGACATTTAGTCTGATTATCAGACTACAAGTTGAGCCAACTGCTGCTTAACTGACTGATAACCAACAGACAAATGATGTTGCTATGAAAGCCCCACCAATAAATCTGCAAGTACGATATTATTGGAAAATTTGTATCTTATCACAGATATATCTGTATTGAGTATGTCTTGATTATTAACAAGAAATATCAGTACAAATAGGTAATGTAGAAACGGTGTCTCCATTGCATAGTTTGTCCACTAGAGAGCACTGACAAGTTAATTTTTGAGCAGTTAGACTTCACATACAGACTGAGTGATGGATTTACAAACAGCTGGTGGAGCATGACAGGAGAATAACTAACCAGTGAGTGATATTCACTAATATTTGGCTGGAGGTTTGGTTGTGTGACACCCTAATGCTCACTAACCTCAGTCTGTGACACTGATATTTGTTCTGGCTAAGTACAGGCTGCATGCTGTGTGAATGTCTGAATCTAAACAGTAAGAACCAAATGCATGTCAGTATTTTTTGATGCCTGTCCAGTGGAAAAGGATTTGACTGTTATGTGGGTATTGATGTTTTGTTTGTTTGTTTTTATGACATTAGAAATTTGTATCTGATTCAGTTAAACTCTGCATGATTTATTTTAGTATGCATGAATGTGTTTTCAACTGAAGCTTAGAGCAGCCATAGTTGCTGATAATTTTTAAGCTTATGTAGGATTGCAACTAACGATTATTTTCATAATTGATTAATCTGCTGATTATTTTCTCAAATAATTGATAATTGTTTGGTGTATAAAACTATGTCTTAAAATGTCTTGTTTTGCCCGACCAACAGTCCAAAACCCAAAGATATTTAATTAACTAATGTTAACACAAGGGAATGCATCAAATATTTATATTTAAGAAGCTGGAGGCATTACATCATTACAGCATGTTCTGAACACAGTTTAATTTAGTTAAAACTTTGTGAACACTTTAAACTATTCTGCACAGAAATAGTCATATCAGCACTTTAACAGTGTCACATCAGTCAAACTTTGCAGAGTGTGCTCCTCACCATCAGCGTCACTGGTCTGTTTGGTTTCCTGTTTCAGAAGTGACGAGCAGAGAGGAAGCTGCCGTTCCCCCCAATGTTTTCCCTCCTGTGGACGCTGCACCTCCCCCCGCAAGCTTTAACCCCAGTACACAACTCCTTTCTGCTGACCCCGCCCAGGTCAGACAAACACCTGAAACACCAGGGAGGGGAGGGGTCTGGTACAGACGTTGATGGTCCCCTCAGGATGAATTGTAACTTCAGTGATCCTCTGTCTTTTCATCTAGCACCTTCTTTTCACCGTCTTTTCCGAAACTTAAGTTTATGATCACATACCTGCAGAACTAATTACATTCCCATTAGCTAATGTAAGAGGTGTACAGATGGAAGCAGAATTTGTTTAGATATTTGGTTTCAACTGAGTTCTAATGTTGCGTCATGTGTTTGCCTGCAGGTACAACAACCTACTGTCAATCTGTCTGAAAACGCACACTGTGGAGCTTCTACAAGTATTACTACTACTACTACTACTACTACAACTCCTACTATTACTGTCTGGTCAGTATCAAATAACAGTGATACTACCATAATATAAATTAACAACTAGTAGAGGTGTCTGAAAATTGAGATTGAACGAAAGTATTTGTGGTAAAATGATAAACTGAGAACAGCAGAGTGGTGAGTATGACATGACTCTGTTGTCATACAATACATTTTACTGAATTTATCAAGACAACAGGGAAACATGGACAAAGTGTTCAGTTTCAAATTAAAACTGGAGCAGATCAGAAAACAAGGAGGCTTCTTACTAGAATATGATCAAATATACTTATTAAACAGGGAAATTAGTTAGAAATAAAGCCCTGTCTCTAATATAAGCCTGTCTCAAATAAAGCTCTTTCTCTGTTGAGGTTAATAAAGACCCTGGAAACTATTTGAAAATGAATTTAACAACTGTTAAGTGTAAAATAACAGCAGAGGTGTTTATGAAAGTAAAATGAGCTGATAGGTCAACTAAAGCGAGTGAATGATATGTGATGAAGTCGTATTTGAACAGGTGTTTCTTCTGTGTTCATGACATCATGGACCATTTAATAAATGTTTCATCTCTGTCTGTCTTTTTTCCAGTTGTGTCTGCTCCTCTTCCTCCTCCAGACCAGTTGAAACCACTTGCTTCTCCTGCATCACAGCCTGCTGTCCTCTACTTCCTACTCACCTGCTCTCCCTCTCCTCCTCCAACAAAGATTTCATTACCCAGCTCTCCCATTGTCTCAGCTCCACCCTGAAGGAGCAGAAGAGGAAGGAGGAGGAGGAGGAAGAGATGGAGGAGGAGAGGGAGGAAGAGAAGAGGTCTGAATCCAGAGAAGTTCAGTCCCATGTGGAAGGAACCGAGATGGGAAGTCCCAGGTAACTTAACCAGCAACCTTCTCTTACTGGTTTCTTAGACTGACATAAGTTCTTACTGGTTTCTGGAATCTCCTAAAATTCAGACAGATTTCTGGGATCCCCTAAAGTTGCAACAGATTTTTCGGATTTCCAATGGTTTCTGAGGTCCTTTTTTTTAAAAGTTTTTTTCTGAGACACCTAATGTTCTGAAATTCCTAGAAGTTTGCACAGTTTTTTTTTTTTTTATTCCCATAAGTTCTTACTCGTTTGTGGGATCCCCAATGGTTTCTGGCATTCCCATAAGTTTCCTATGCTTTCTGGAACTCCCAGATATTCACACTATTTTCTGGGATTCCTAAATATTATTCATGGTTTCTGACATCTCCTAAAATTCCTAATGGTTTCTGGGATCCCCTAAACATCCCACTGGTTTCTGGGACTCCCAGAGGTTCTTGCTGGTTTCTTTGATTTCCAGACATTCCTGCTGGTTTTTGGGATCTGACTGGTTTCTGAGATCCCCTAAAAGTCCCTCTAGGTTTGGTGATTCCCATAAGCACCTGCTGGTTTCTGGGTTTCTCAGTCGTTCGTCAGATCTCTTAAAGTTCCCACTGGTTTCTGGGGTTCCCAATGGGTTCTTAGAGCCCTTAAAATTCTCCCTGGTGTGTGGGGTCCCCTAAAATTCAGACAGGTTTCTGAGATCCCTTAAAAACTTGTTTCCTAAAGGTCCCACTGGTTTCTGGAATTCTGAGACATTCCTGAAATCACCTAAATTTACACTGATTTATGGGATTTACAATGATTTTGAGGTGATGATGTCTGAATTATTACACTACACTTATAGGACTGTTTCCAATAAAATACAAGTTTGTATTTTTGTATAATACCAATATGTTAAAATGTATAAACACTTAAATGACAAAAAAGTATAAAAGGATCATTCTTGATTCATCCACTGTTGTATGCTCATTATTCCAGTCCAGGCACCAGGGACGGATACTTTGAGATGGGTCTGGATGACTCTGTTGAGGAATCGGTCTGCTCGTCCTCCACGTCACTCTCTGTTCCTCCTGCAGAAGAGCCTGATGGCCACCGGGGGGAGCTGTGTGAAGACGAGGAGGAGGAGGTGCAGGTCAGCAGGGTTCTGTGGTGCTACTGTCTTCAGGTGAAGGAGGAGGTGGAGCAGAAGGAGGCATGTCTGGTGCTGACAGACTGGCTGTTGGGCCTGCTGTACTTATCAGATGATTTCACGTGGACCAGTCAGGACATAGGTAAGCACACAATCAGCCTCAGTTAAAATTTGTTTGTATACTTGATACAAACAAATATGGAAGCTGTGGTTGCCGCTCTTGTTTTTCATATTTTGGGTTTTGCTACCCATCTTGGATTGAATTAATTAATCTGAGTTCATGTGAGGCCTCCCTAATAGTAGCAGGATTATTATGTTAGCTGGATGACTTTGGTGTAATGTAGAACTCTGTTTAGTAACAGGAAGTGAAACAGAACTCAACTTGTGTTAAGATGATTCAGAAAATCTAGGTATCTTTCCTTTTAAAAGTGGAGTATAAACAACAATGGAGACACTGAACTGTTGAACACAACACAGTTGACTTTTTTGGTTAAAAGTGAAAAGTGTGACTGTTGGGTTTCACCCACACCTCAGTGCCTATGTTGTTGAATCAGGAGGAGGAGGACGAGGAAGAAATTCATAAATTAGACCTCAACCACGCTCCTTTTGGAAATTTATAAGTTTTTGGCAACTGATATCTAAACATACACCTCATACCATGATGTTGCTTTGATAGCTACTACGTCAAGTGCAGGTTGGTGCCAAATCACATTTGATTAGATAAATATATATATACACCACCAAGTGCAGAATGAGTCATCTAACATATTTTCATGTTTTACAGGAAGAGAAAAGCGAACGATTTGTATATATAAATATTGAAGAAATTTTTTTTGTTGACATATTTGACAGAAACCAAGAGATAACTGAACACAGGGAAACTTTCCCCTGTCTGTTAAATCATACTTCTAAAAAAAATTTGTTTCCCACTCTTTTTTTCTTCTTTCTTTTTTCTTTTTCATCACAAAGCTCGACAGCAGACAATAAACTTTGCCTCGCAATCAAATCATGATTAACACCAACAGCAGGACATACATTTAACTAGTAAAGTAAAAGTATGACCAGTTATGACCTACTGTGGTCTAAGAAGGAAAATACAATAAAAAGATGTCTTAAAATATACAACTGAAAAAAAAAAAACATTCTAATATCCAGACCTATGCATTGAAAAAATGAAACAATCAAGCCAACTAAAGAAAATTTATCTGCTACGTCTTACTTTAATAATAATCGTTCAAGTCATTTTTTTCTAGCAAAAATGCCAGACATTCCCTAGTTTCAGCTTCTTAAATGTGAGGACTTGATGGTTTTCTTTGTTTTGTGTGATAGTATGCTGAATGTCTTTGGGTTTTAGACTGTTGATTGGGCAAAACAAGCAATGTGAACATGGCACCGTGGACATTTTATAGACCAACAATTAATCCATTAATCTAGAAAATAATCTGAAGATTAATCAATAATGAATGAAAAAATCATTAGTTGCAGCCCTAATATACAGTAAAATACAATATGTGTGGAACACTTGCTGATTTTGCTGCGTGCTAAGATAGTAAGAGCGATCTGTTCTCCTGATCTCAGACCAGGAGCAGAGTCCGCCTGTGGAGGAGGTGCTGTCCAGCCTGCAGGTGGACCTCCTGCTGCCATACTCCCAGCTCATGCTCTCCTCCCGAGCCGAGCTCCCTGACTCCTGCCTCGCCTTCGGCCTCCAAGCCGGTCCGACCCGCTGGTACATCTTCTCCGAGGCCAAGGAGCTCCAGCAGACCAGGACGGAGCTGACAGTGCTGATCCAGGTCAGAGAGCAGCACGAGTCATTTAGGGTCCCTAAATTTAAAGACAGGTTCTGCTCAATTTTTCAATCACTGTCTGTGGTTTTTCAGTTTTGATTACATTAATAAGTATTTCCTTCATCTTTCGTGTCAAAAATCAAATGCTTTCTCCCAGTAGTTTGTTTTAAATTCACACAAAATTTTTGCAATTGCATTTCACAAGACATAAAATTAAACACAATTAAACATAATCCAATTTACTAGATCTTTTTTAGAATAGAATAGATTAAACTTTGCCAGGAGGCAGGAAAATTGTTTTGGTCTCACCCAGGAAAATATAAACTTCAGTGCATTCATACTGGTGAGCAACTCTCAAAAGTCAGGTTGACCACATTAATTGCATTTGGGATAAAAGGTAGATGTTTTTCTCATTGATGATTGACAGGACTTTCCTGTGTACAGCTGTGTTGTAGAGGTTATTTAATGGCTTAAAGAAGGGAGTGAGATACATAAACACAGAAGGACACAGGTATCATGTGTGGCCCATTCATGAAGCATGAATCAGGCTGTCTGTCATTGTGTCAGCACCTGGAAAACAAAAACCTTCTCACTTTTTTTTTTCCAGGCAGCAGGGTCTCAGACTGACCTGGAGCCCTCCAACCCTCCGCAGCTCCTCCCACGCTCACTCATCAACTCCTGGGAGCTGGAGGAGAGTCAGGGAGCCCAGGGAGGCTATCCTGCCCACCTCCTCCCCTCCTCCCCATCCTCTGGCCCGGACACCCACCCCCTCCTGTCAGACATCTTATCCAAGAAAGAGGAGCCCAGCCTCCCTTCTCTCCTCTTTCTCACCCACCGACACCTCTGGGTGCTGAAGATGGACTTTAGTGAGCTGGCAGAAAGAGACAGGAGGAGCCCTGACCTTCATCACTCCTCCTCGTCCTCTTCCTCTTCCTCCTCTTCCTGGTGCAAACTGGTCCGTGTGCCCCTCGGCTCCGTGGTGCTTCACCCCAGAGAGAGAGCTTCCTGCCCTGACGCAAAACACGGCCACAGGTACATAGGCTGTGATTGGACGAATGGATCCTCTAACGCTATGGACTGTAGCTTTTTTTGTTTGTTGTTGTCCCATGAAGTGTCATACTTTTTTGTTTTTTTAGTTTGTGCAATTTAAGAGTACTTGTGTATCTGAAACTTTACAGGACTAAAAAACTGAAAACATCATCAAGTATGTGTATCTCGGTTTAGCCGGTGGTTCAGCTAGTTAAGTTAATAGTATGATTTTACATATTTGAATTATTTGAATTTAGATACTGTTCTTGTCTTACCCTTAAAGAAAACAATAGTGTTGCTTACTTGTGGAATAATAAGTGAATAAATTCTGCTAAGTCTTTTATGCAATATTGGTATTTATCTCAATCAAAATTTAATTAATTGGGAGATCAGTGTCAGTATCCAGCTCTTCTCGCATATTCCATTTCACAATTAATTTGTCTCCTGCTTTAACATTTACAGTTTCCATTCGGTGCTGCTAACTTTGAGTTTATTAGTGTATCATTAACATGCACATTTATTTAATCAATTTATAACCGTTTTAGGTTTTTTTTATCAGGTTGATCAGGTTTACTGATTGATAAAATCAAACACAATAAAAGTATATAATTATTCCAGTGGCACACAAAGATGAATTCCACGTCTTTTTGAAACAGGCTCTTGTCATTATCTGTATTTTACCCATCGTGTTGTGTCCAGGAGGAGTCACACTATGGAGCTGCTGCTGGGCGGTCAGAGGCTGCTGCTGCTTTTCCCTCTGGCCCAGGACAGAAGCTCCTTCCTGGGGGACTTGAGCCAGCGGAGAGCCTCTCTGGAAGGGCTGAAGATGGTGGCCCTGCCCTGGCCCTGCACGCCCTGTCCACACCAAGGGCAACACACACAAGGTGAAGACCAGCTACCTGCTTATACACTTAGAAGGGAATTTTCCTCAGGCCTCTGCTGATGGGTCCATTAGTTTGACCCTTTCTGGTTTGTCTGACACCTCCTTGTTGTTTTGTTCTCAGGCTGTTACAGATCCAGAGACCAGTGCTGTTGTACCAGTACCAGGAAATCACACAGCACTAGCAGGTAGACCTCTTGACTCACTTCTGTTTAGTCCAACATAGATTACTTTCTCTCCACGAAACTGGAGAATTCTTTTTCTTCTTGTGCCTGCATTTACAGCTGCATCGTAATATCTTTGATTAAGGCCATACAGTGTGTCCCAGTTTCACACTGTACTTATACTGTAAACACAATGTACTAATCTTATCAGGGCATTCATTTATTTATCAGTGAGTGTATACAACATTTATTTATCTAAAACAAACCATGATGCAGAGAAAATGCTGATGGACGTCAGTAAAGCTGTAATTTCAGCACTTAATTACAAGAGTCCGAGTGATACATTGGCATTGTTGATATTATCAGCTGATTTTTATCTTATCACAGATATACCAGTATCAGCTTTATGTTGTGTGATAAGTAATAAGAAACATCAGAGATATGTTTGAGGTCATATAGAAACAGTGTCTCCATTACATAGTTTGTCCACTGAGATCACTGACAAGTTTATTTTTAGAATGTTAAATGTCCCGCTCAGTACATATTTTGGTCCCAATTCTTTAACAACTTAAGCACTCCTTATCAAAAATGTCTGTTAATGACATATATTAATGTTAAAAACAAATATTATTATAGTTTTTAAACTCTCAAATAACAATATCGTTATCGCCCAGTGTCAGGCTCTAGTTATCACTTATTTCAAATGTTGCACATGAAAAGAAATATATTTTTCAAAGGATTTATTGTTTTTATTTGTTTGGTTTCTGGAGCCATCACACCACTACCTGGTATTTTTTCATTTTATTCCAATCTAAGTGGGCGTCTATCAGCTCTAATCATGTGACGCATCATCATCATCATAGGAGAAAAATGTGTTTTTTGAAGCAGTGTGGGGAAAAATGACATGTACTGCTGCTCTTTTCCTCCGCGGCTGCTCATTAATTGGAGGTGGATCGTGCTGTTTCCGGTGTTGCTGTTCTCTCTGTTTGGGTCTGTTCAGGTCCACCACATTTTGGATTAGTTATCATCGTTTCCCTTTAGGAAAGTGTCTCTCTATTATTTTAAAAAAATGTATTCATGCATGTCTGGTTTGAGTAGGTTTTCCACAGGTCTGTCATGCATTGGGTCCAAACCTTTGGGCCTGTGAAGACCTCTTATCTGTACTGTAAACTGTAGAAATGTACATCACATTAACTCCACACTCTGACAAGATTTTCACAAACTCAGCAGAATGATGATACTCCACTGGCATCTTTAACTGGCAGCGTATGACGTGTGTCATCACACATGTGCCATGATGCTGTGCCATGATGCTGTGCCATGATGCTGTGTCACACCTGACATTTCAGACTTCCGTTGCAAGAATAATTAATTGCGTAAAAGTACACAGGCTTCTCTAACAAGGACACCACTTGTCTGTACAAACAAATGCTGATCAGATTTTGGTGAAATACAAGCACATGATCCAATTTGTTTTCTCGTAATTGTGCTGATTGGCCTCAGGGGGAACTGCATGGTTTTATCATTCAACAAACATCAGGGAGCACAGTGTGTCATCTTCTTTTCCCACAGCTGCTCTGTAGCGATCATGAGAGATGATTTATTACTGTTGATTATTGTTGATATTTTTATCTTTTCCCTCACTTCTCCCTCCTCCTCCTCCTCAGCTGGGACTCCTCCCGTCTCCAGGTGGAGGAGAACCAGCCATCCCCCCACCTCACCCCGGGTCTCTCCCCAGGACTGAAGCTCCTGGCTGGGCTCGGAGGACAGAAACTGCTGCCCTACTTCCGCAGATATATAGCAGTGGTAGGACACACACACACACACACACACACACAGTTGTGTTCCTATACTCCGTAATCCTGTGTGTCTCAGTATCAAAGGAGGTGATGCAGCTGTTTGACATCTAACACTGCATTTCCAAAGTAAACCATAAGATTTAAGATTTTAATTTTAATGGGGCTGCAACTAACGATTATTTTCATTATCAATTTATATAGTGATTTATATATATTTTTTTCAATTTATCGATTAATCGTTATGTCTCTAGAATGTCAGGAAATAGCAAAAAGTGTCGATCAGAAGTTCCCAGAGCCCAGTTCTTAAGGCAGTATTCATGTTCAGAAAGACATTTTGCAGTTCTTTTGCCGTCTTTTTTTAAAATTCCAACTCAACTTTTTTACTTTGTGCCACTTTTATCAGTCTGAGGTGGAGGAGGTGAGACAAGTCTTGTGGCTGTCTGTGGTTCTCTACAAGTCTCCAGAGACTGAGCTCACCTGCTGTCTGCTGCTCTCCACTGATACAATCTACTTCCTGTTGGAAGACTCCGCCTCCACACTCGGTCATCACTCAGGTAGGATGAACTGATTGGTTCAGTCAGTGAGTAACGATTACATTTGAAATCACATAATATAATGGGAGTCACTGCTGTTTTAATAATACTGCTGCTGCCGCCACTGCTAATTATTAGAGCTTTTGCTAAAATGTTAGTCACATTCAGGATCAGGACTGATCCTGGTTTTAATGTGACCAAGCAGAGATGTGTTAAGATCAAAACCAGGAGCAGTGATGTACAGAAAAATAACTTTAAGATTTAGGTAACAAGTGCATTTATGTATATATTATATAATATGTAATATTATTTTCACTTACTTTGATTTTCATAATCACATGAAATTATTGTATTATTGTATTGTTATTTTTTCTTATGGACCCTAGGAAGAGTAATGCTAAGCAAATGTGGATCCACACAAATAAACAAAATGTATTTTTCTTTACCCCTAAAATGTTACGGATCAAAAAACAGCAGCAGTTTCTCGTTATTTAACAGTTTGTTTTCTGGTGTGTCTGTCAGTGTTGGACATAATGGACTCTGGAGATCCGGACGTCCGTCTGTGCTGCTGTCTGTCCATCAGACTGTCTGAGCTGCTGTCTGTCAATGTGGGACTGTTTGACCAGTACTTCCGAGTCGTAGGTCAGTGGATGTACACACACCTTGTCTCCAGTGTTTGCAGAGGTCATACAAATTTATACCAAACTGCTGCTTAATGCATCACCCTCTTACCTATCCATGTCTCCTCTCTGTCTCTTTCTCCCTCTCTCTCTGTGTTTGCAGGTCATTCGGCCGATCACATCGTGAGCTGTCTCAGCAGGGACAGTTATGGGACGAGCGTCTTCCTTCAGGAGCTGATGTCAGCTCTCAGTCTGCAGCAGCAGCTTCCTCCTCCAGAGCCGTCAGATCAGGACTTCTACTCCCAGTTCACCAGCACAAACACAGGTAACCATGCTGGGACTCTGTCACTCAGATGAAATTAAATATCTGTTTTGACATCAAATCCTACCTGAACAACCTGATTGGTTTGCGATCATCCATGCAACACACTTCCCTCTACAATTATATATAACTCATCATTCTTGGCAGGTCACATGGCTTTCACACAAAAACAAAAAATGTCTGTTGCCGGATAAAAATCCCTAATGGGAACGTTTTACAGTGAAGGAGATGACAAAAATACAATGTATTCACCGTTTTGGGATCTATATAAGACAACCATTATTATTAGACAGACTCCTCCTGTTTTAACAGCTTTTTCTGGAGAAAGATTTTTGGAATATAAGAAACATGTTGAGTAAAACACAATAGGCCATGTTTAACATTCTTCTCATTTAAAGGTCCATTGTGTAACATTTAGGAAGAGCCATTGGCAGAAATGGAATATAATATTTATAAGTATGTTTTCATTAGTGTATAATCGCCTGAAAATAAGAACCGTTGTGTTTTTGTTACCTTAGAATAAGCCATTTTTATCTACATAGTGAGCGGGTCGCCTTCTATGGAGGCTGCCACGTTGCACAGCCATGTTTCTACAGTAGCCCAGAACGGACAAACCAATCACTGGCTCCAGATAGTGCCGTTCGCGAGTTTCGCGGCCACCGTAATTTCTCCTACACGCTTGGAAGGGAGGGTGATAACTGGAATTTCACCGCTAGATGCCACTAAATCCTACACACTGAACCTTTTTAAGTAAAAATATACAGAAACCAATTAAAACAAAATAACCCACAAATTTGTGAAACTATAGTCAAGTACTAAAGCCTTTCAATTGTATTTACATTTTATTATTTCAAAGAGAATCTGCATTAACCAGTGGAGGCAGTTGTTCCTATCCGCTTAATAACAGCTGTGATAACAGACTGGTCCTGTTGGGGAAGTTTTCTCCAGATACATGTTGTCCAAGGATGAAGTATTCATCATCCTTGAAGCCAATTCTCTTGCGAAAGTGAACCTTACAGACTTCTATTATAGCATAAATCCCACATTTTTGTCCAAGCTGTTTATCAGTTATGTACAGTACCCACACTTTCTCCTCTCACGCTCTTAGAAGGGGTCAAAATCAATTTCTCTGACTTTATATTTTTCAGACTTCATCTCTTTGAGTTTCTCATTATGACACTCTGTGACATTATGACAGTGGTAAAATCTTGGCTGCTTGACAGATGTCCTCAGTCCGTTTCTGCAAAAGAAGCCAGGAGAAGGTTTTGATTTGTTTCACTCATCAGGGATTTATTTCTTCATGAAGAAACCTGCTAGCCTACAAGCAACCCACAGTGCTACACTCTCTGAATGCAACAGGCTCACTCTGTAATACAGGGACCACAGAGAGTATCTAGTCCTCGGCCTTTTACTATATTTTATATTTCTCTTTTTTTTTTCTTTCTTCAAAATATCTTTCATCTTAAAAAAATAAAAGAAAAATTTATAAGAAACAATCAAATTTTGATGGATATGTGGATTTATATCTCAATAAAAAGAGAATAAAAAATGTATAATTTTATTTTACAATTTTTTTCACTATTGTTTAGCCCTATAGTTGTAAGAAATAAGAACTGTTTAATATATGTACTGTTTTCATTAGAAATAATAAAATATTGATGTTTTTGCCCTGATATATGGATTTGTTAACATTTAAAAAAAATCATCCTAGCCCTAATTATATCTGTGCAAAATTTGAACAAATTGACTGACTTATTAGAGTGAGGAAGCCTAATCTAAATTGCTGAGTTTAAGATGTGATTTTCTCTCCCCCTGCAGGTAAGATGCAGAACTACGAGCTGGTCCACAGCAGCAGGGTGAAATTTATTTATCCCAGTGAGGAGGAGATGGGAGACCTGACCTTCATCGTGGCAGAGAGGAAGACTCCGGCCTCCACAGCGTCCTCGTCCTCACGCTCTTTCAGTGTCCTGCTGTACCTGCTGGTCTTCCAGGTAAGAACTTCTTCCTTTTGTAATTTGTGATTTTTAGGGGCAGTTGACGTACTGGAACTATTTCTAGATGAACAACGGTATATCCATCCACCCAGTGCTTCTTTGCATTGTCTCCGACTACAGCACAGGTTGCCAGATACGATCGATGAGCACAGGTTTTGGTGTGACAACAACACTTCAGGAAGCTTCACACAGTCACTGCGCCCAGCTGTTGTTGAAAAGTAGTTACCTCACATAAATCCCCCTGGAAACTTTTTTTTTTTTTTTTACATTTCTGATTGTGTACAAATGAAACAAACGAGATACAATTAGTGAGCTTTAGAGGTGTTGGTAGGTGTATTTTTGAAATTTGAACAGACCATATAAGCATATTTCTCAAAATGTTGAACTATTCATTTAAAGTGGCTATAATTAATACTTTAACATTGACAATGGATCAGGACTATTATTACTGGCTTGTAATATCAGCTTAAGGGGTGATTAAAAATGACCACTTTTTCCACTGCCCCAAAGTGGCAAAAAATGTCTTGGCTTGTTTTGCCTTGATTTTATATTTCCAGTCTTTGTATTTGCTTTTGTTTAGGTTAGTTATTTTAAACTCATTATACAATTATTATTATTCATTCTTTTCCTCCAGGTCCAGATCCCCAGCAGTCTGCCCAGCCAAGGCTCTGCTCTCTCAGGCCAGTCCCCCTCTGTTTCTGGCTCCGCTTCCTCTCCTGTACTCCAGCCCAGAACTTTGATCCTGACCAGCACCGACATTTTCCTATTGGATGAGGACTACGTCAGCTATCCTCTGCCTGACTTCGCCAAAGAACCTCCCTCCAGGTGCGCACACGGGAAGCCCTGCCCTCCTGTACCACAACATTTCTAAACCTTAAAGGAGCAGTGTGTAGGATTTAGTGGCATCTAGCGGTGAAATTGCAGTTTGCAACCATTTGAATATCGCTCACATCACGGTGACACGCTCATATTGACGGTGTCACAGGGAACATGGGGCACTCAGAAACCCCACCCCCACCATCCCCAGCTGAAATCAGTATTCACTGAGGCCTGAAAACAGAGAGGCAGAACATCGAATCAGTCACTGTGAAGAGGAACAGGATACTGTGTATCTTTATTACTGACTCACCAATAACTCACTGACATGTTTTGATTGATCAGAGCTTAGTGTGAGAGATATTATGTAAACGGATGTCTAAATACTTAAGTATTGACTGTTTATTAATACACAGTGTGATATTTATATTTTCATACATGATAGTCGTAAGACTACAGTGGGCTTACATTTAAACGTGTACTTAACATGCACTGGACAGCTTAAAACCTCCATTAAGATATAGATTTAATATAGATTTCCTTTAATAGTTTCCTATAAAATTTTGTGCAGTGTCCCATAGTGCTGTTACTCAGATTCCTATTTCATTTCACGTCATTATTCAGTCTGACATCATGTTCATGTTAGCTCTAACCATCAGTGATGACTGATGTACCTGTCCCGTTGACGTCATTTTCATTAGCTTGGAGCGTGTCTCTTGTTCGTCAAAAAATGTGTCAATTTAAGAGTTGTTGATTCTGTAACTTAAAACAACCTGTACAACTGTGTCCATTTCATCCACATTTTTGTGACCATTTTCTGGCTCTGGCACAGGAAGATGATGTCCCAATTCTTAATCCCACCTACAAAGCTCTGATTTGCTCAGTACTTTTTCCATCCAGGGAAACCATTAATTAAGCCATTCATGAGCACAAAACCAGACCTATTTGAATCACTGATCAGATATGGATGGTTGTAAAAAAATGTGTCTGAAGCGGAAAGTATGAACCAGATTTAAAACAGCCTCTTTTTATCTCCCTCACAAACAATGCAGTTTTTAACAAACAGCAGCACTACAGAGATCCACCTGAGAGAAATGTTCCTGAAACAGAAGCAGCGACAGTTTTATCAGCCCGGAGGCAGAGCAGATCTGCTGCATCACTCTCTTAGTGTGTAGATCATTAACTGAAACTGCTGGGTGCTCTTTGTTTCTGTTGCTCTGCAGTTTACCATCTCGCTATGTTGTTCAGGAGGAGACTGCTCCAGTGTTTTCACTGAGTTACGATCCAACAGCTGATAGAGATCCATTAAAAATGTCTTGATCAGCCTGCATCCCAAATAATAGACATAAACTTGATAAAATGAAAACGCACCTGGCTGTTGAGTCGAGATTGGAATGAATTGTGATGTTTAATCTTTAAAGTGGAAATAATTGATATATTTATAATAACAATGTATCGTGCCAATGAGACAATGAAAGGGGTCCCTCGTAGTGATGGACCTACAGAGAATTATCACCTGAATCTGCAGCTCCCCTCAGCTTTACTGAGCTTTTATAGTGAGTTTCAGCTCATTGTTTAGCTGTCCGGCCTGCAGCTTTACTGTTTTGGTTCACTCTCACCGCTCTCATATATTGTTTATGGCTGCAGTAGGCAGCTGCTTTCAGCAAAAAAGCTCTATAAACTCACTGTACACTACCTGCTCAGCAGACACAGTTAGCGACTACCTGGTGAAGAAAGTGGAACATTTAGCAGCTAAAGGGCCAGATATTTCCCTCAGGAGTTGGTAGAGACTAAAAACAGACTTAAAGAGGAGTGAATATTGGACTTCTGGTGTTTGGGTATTGTCAGAATTGTGCTCTGTAACCACACCCAACAGAGATGAAGCAATCCCACTTGTCACGGATGATTTTAATTGAGCAACATTAATTATGGACTTCATTAGACCATCTGATAACATAAATGTCTTTAATAACGTGATAATAATAATAATTAGTAATTCCTTTTTCTCAAACAAAAACAGGATTGTTGTGCGTTTGATTGAAGTGACGTCTTTCAGGTTTTTGTGATGGTTGATGACAGTATGGTAGTCATTCCCCTCCTTATCATCTTCCTCATCATGTCCTCCTGCAGGGAGCGGTACCAGCTGCGTGAGGCTCGGAGGATCCGGGACCTGGACCGGGTCCTTCTGGGGTACCAGACATACCCTCAAGCACTGACCCTGGTGTTCGATGACCTGCCTGGCCCCGACCTGCTCTGCCACCTCACCATGGACCACTTCGCCGCCGGAGGGGAGGAGGCCCTGACCAGGGGGGGCGGAGCCAGCGGGGGCGCAGAGGGCGAGGTCCAGTGGTGCGTCTTTGTCCCGGGAGCCGACAGCAGAGAGAGGCTGATATCACTCCTCGCTCGCCAGTGGGAGGCGCTGTGCAGCCGGGAGCTTCCTGTGGAGCTCACTGGCTGATTGGTTGACGGACAGATGGATAACTGTTCAGCACCAAGTTGGTCACTGGGAGCTGATTGGCAGGCGGAGTCGTCGTATGACCGGGATAATTTATACACGGATTCAGGGCTTTATTGGCTGTTTAAAGACCTCAATATGCTTCAAACTAAGTAGTTTGTACAAAGCGTTGTCTGACCAAGTCTAAAGTCAAAGCATTTTCTCGCTGCTCTGAATGGTCACACTGGAAAGAAGCTTGTCATCACAGAGAGCGGCGAGACGCGATGAACGATGCACACTTTCAGTCTCTCCTTGAAGGTATTCGTGGTGTTGCACTCGGTTGTTCATATGAAAAGTGACAGAAGTAGTTGTGTGAAGAATGAACAAAGCAAGCTTGAGAGAGAAGTTTAAATCCCGTCTACTTACACACCTCCACCTGACCAATCGTATCATATCGCCGGCATGATATTTGTTTTATTTGATCAGCTGTCTGTGGAGATTACTCTCAGAAAGCACGCCAGAGAAAACAAACAGGGGTGTTGTATCTAAAGTCTCTGCTTGGCACCCTTATTTAAATGAGGTCTTCACTTCAAGAAGACCAATGCAGAGGCCTCAATATGCCTCAAAGGAATTAGTTCATATGACGTGTTGTCCGACCACGACAAAAGTCAAAGTGGTTCTCCCCGTTTTGTATGTCCACACTGGAAAGTGGGGTAAAAGGCCTGCTGTCATAAGCTAGGTTTCCATCCAAATGTAGTGCAAATTGTGACAGAATTTTGAGAAAATCTGCAAAAGAAAATGTGAGTAAATGCTTGTTTCCATCCACTACGGTTATGCGATTATTAGGAGTTGGTTCATCGAGATAAGCAGTAGGTGGCGCCAACTCTCCAGTCGAGTGCCATTATACCATTGCAGAAGAAGATGACTTAATTAAATGAACAGCAGTCAAACCTCAAAGGGTGAAAACACGATGGAAATATGTTTTCTACATATACATAAAAATGCACATGTCAAATGCAAAATGTCGAAGTGGGTGATTGTTGGTTTCGGAAATTTAAAAAAATTGTCAGACACAGCCCCCAATTCTGCTGTTGTTTCAGAAGCTGCTACACGATCTGACAAGCACTTAGTTTGAAGCATACTGGGGCCTTTAGTCCTACTTCTTACAGACTGGAAGGGATGTGGCTCTGACTACACACAGTTTGGTGCCTGCCACAGGAAAAAAATGAGTGTTTGTAGGACTCAATAGACACCAGACTGCCATTACAGACAGTAGGAGCAGCCTGGGACGTCACAGTGCAGATTTACTGATTCGTTGGATGACTTGATTGACAGACAGACAGACAGACAGACAGACAGACACAGACTGGTGTTGCACAGCAGGGGGCGCTCCAGACAGTCCACAGGAGTTCTACTAGACCTTAAAGGAACAGTTTGTCATTTCTGGTAAATCCTCTTGTTCTCTGTCCTCTCCAGAGTCGGATTAGAAGATGTATATCACTGTCATCTCCGTGTTTTCAGTACAAAGATAGGTCCAGGATGTGTCAGCCTAGCTTAGCACAAAGACTGGAACCAGGGGGAATGCTGCTAGCCTAGCTCCATCAAAATAGAAAAAAATCCATCTTCCTACAATTTAATTTAACTGTCTGATTTATTATTATTATTGAGTTATTTATGTACAGTTGCTTTTAAAACAAAAAATCACTTTTGTATATTTCCATTTTTACATTTGTGTTACATTTGTCTGGCTCTGGGTGTGGAGACAAGAGGATATCCCAAAATGTTACTGTTGTTTTAAGTAGAAAGCACACACACACACACACACACACACACACACACACACACACACACACACACACACTGCTGCTCGGCACAATCTGCTCTCTGAACATTTAATTCCTTGCACATTGTAATTGATGAAGCAGTATTATTGAACTGTATATTGTTATTAATATTAATATAATTGTTGCTTTGGTACAGATGGATGTTTTCCATCCTGAAGCAGATTTTGTACTAAACATGAAGCTCCTGATGATATTTCCAACATGAACTCTGAAATGTAATATTTAGTATTATCATTGAGTATTATTTTTTATATTTTCGTTTTATTTTATTTTATTGTATGTTATGTTTTTCGTACATTATTATTATTGACAAATGGGAAGCCAGCCAGTGTTGGACCGCCCCACCCTTCACCACTGTTGTTTACGTTACATGTTGTTGTGTCGTCAAAGGGGAATGCCACTGAATTAAAGTGAAAATGAAAACTCCACATGTAACAACAATTCCTGTTTGGTTTAGCAACAGCAGTTTAGTTCTTTAAATCAAACCAGGAATCATCAGGATTTAACCGCAGTCTGTGCACATTTTAGCTGATGCAACAGTTAAACCAGAAAGCCCGACTGTTGTGTGGTATGTTTCTGTGGAAAACTAAAACTGATTCAGTGATGGACACAGTCACTGCAAATGTCTATTTTCACATTCAGTCTGGAAATCTTATTGTCTTATAAGTGAAAAAAATTGCCAATGGTGTGAGATTATTTCCCATTTCAATACAAATTAAGTTTATTTTCTTTATAGTAGTGCAGTGACTAGCAATTATTATTACAGTGACCTGCCTAACTCTGTCTTGCTTTGTTTAGGCAGACGTTCCGATGACAGTGAGGGGGGCTAACGCAAAAGGCAGGGTCGTCTGTATATATAAAAAATAATATATATATAATGCATAAATAGTTGACCTTGACTTAACTTTTGCTAGCTAGACTACAACGCAGTGTCACCTGGAAAGGCACTGTGGTGGTCAGTCGAATAGGTGCAAGCACACATTCCTTGTAGATTTCTTTGTAACATGAACACAGTATTTCTGTTTACCTTGCGATTGTCACAATGGAAAATGATGAAGGTGTTGTTATAACTTTTCAGAGTCGGAAAATCCTGTTGCATATTATTATAAACCACTGTGCAGTGTTTTTGCGTCTGATAAGCCTTAAAACTCTTGGGTATGTTGGCAGGCGCTGAGACCGAAAACAGCCCTGCATTAAAACGAACAAGGCTCTGTGTTGGTGGGGGCGTGCTGCTTCAGGTAGTGAAAGGCAAGTTTGTTTGTATGGCACTTTTCAACAAGGCAATTCAAAGTACTTTATATATAGAAAGTATTAAAAAACGAAACATAACGCAATAGAAAAAGACATGAATATGGATAGAATTTAAAAAGAGTAAAATAAAAATAAAGCCAAAACAAATAGCAATAGCCAATAGGAAACCAATAGCATTTCCTAAACACTATAAAGACAATATGAAGGAGGATCTTTTGTGTCCTGCACTTCCTTAGCCACCATTGAGGACACTGAGGTCATGTCCTTGAAATGTTTCTGTGAATTTGGAGATTTTAGCAACCTTGGGACATTTTATATTCCGAGAAAACCTTTTTAGCCTGATTCCAGTATTTTCAGACATCATCTTTTTATTTAACTATTCAGTTTAGGACAACAAAGTGAAGGATTCAGAATTTCTCACCCGAAAATATATTTGACAGCATGGAGAGGGCTTTGAAACTGAATTTAGACCTTACTGTTGGGATGTAAAACACTTTTTTGGGGGGTTTGTTTTCCTAACAATTTCCAAGTTTCCTGGAAAGACCTATGTAGTTTGGTATTAATTATTGGGAAAAGTTGATATGGACAAAGTTCTAGTTACAATTTAGTTAGTTGTGAAACATTTATAAGCTCTTATCAGTGGAAACTTGCAGAAAATACAAGGAAACAGCTAACCAAATAACTATATGAAACATCTAAATGATTAACACATTTTTAGAGAATTTTAGAGAGGGGGGGGGGCAGGTTGAGAACCACTTGTTTTCCAGAGGAGACCAAAAAAACCATTTAAAAAAAGAATTAACCAAAAGTTCCCGTCAGCAGTTCAGCGTTCCCACCGCTCAGTGAGGTTTTGATGACTTGGCGGTTCAGCAGCACGAAACACACCGCCACCTTTAAACTCATTCAACTTCCTCTATTTCCTGTCTGTCGGGGGAGCTCATCATGAAATTCAGCTGATTTCCTTTTTAGGGACAGAGATACTGTACCAGAAATGTCTGATAAGCAAAACTGGCTAACTGACCTCTGATTGGCATTCTGTTGTTCCAGTAGGTCAACTGACCAATAGGAAAGAATTTCATCTCCAGGCTCTGCTTTCATGTGAGGAAAAAACTAATTCAGTTGTCCGAAATGTCATCACATGCACAGGTTGGATCCAAACAGGATTTCTGTTTGGAACAGTGACAGTCACTGTGACAAGATGTCATGACGGTGTGTTTTTGAAGAACAAACAGAGTTATCAGTCAGGCTGGGACTCTCCTCTGGAGAACAGTGTTTATCACCTCTGCCAAGCAGGTTATGTGTTTTATCCCATTAGTTTATTAGCAGCATATCTATCAAAATTCTCAACATATTTCCATTCAATTTGGTGGAAAATTCAGCTTTTAGCCATTGAACAGTTGATTCCATTATGATGTGGAATCAGGAATTTTTCAAAGGAAGTATTGCACTTGCTTGAATGAAAACAATCAGCTCATGTATGCTATGATCGTCTATAACTATATATACATTTTGATGCATATTCAGATGCAGATTAAAGTGTTTTTCTGTTACTAAAATAACAAATTTAGAGGATTGTGCTGCCTTGGTGGTCTTATGCGCTTCTGTGAGTGCTTTCTAGTATGAAATGGCAAAACCTAAAGCCTCCATACAAAGTTACTGTTGCAGCAACTAGATCATCAGTAGTCGGAAACATTGTACTACTTGAAAATCAGTTATGACCATCCAGTTTGGTTCAGGTTAGCTAACAGTTTGGTTTAGCAGGTAAAAAGGTTCTGGTTAGTTAACTACACAGTTTAACAGCCAAAACAGTTTGGTACATGTTAGCTAACGTTAACGGCCCTGTTTAGCAGTTTAAGATTTAGTTTGGGTTAGCTAACAGGTCAGATTTTCAGTTAATATTTGGGTCAGGTAACCTAACAGTTCAGTTTACCACCTAATACGCTGGTCCGGTTTATTTAACAGTTCAGTTTAGCAGCTAAAACTCTCTGCAATACACTCTGCAGTACTCTTTTACTTTAAAATACAGAATTGATTTCAAAATATTGCTCACTGTTTACAAATCACTTAATGGTCTAGCTCCTAAATACATCTCTGATCTGCTCACTGCTTACAAACCCTCCAGAACCCTCAGATCATCAGAACCTGGTCTCCTAACTGACCCATGATCAGTACTAAATCTGGTGAAGGTGCATTCAGGTATTTTGGACCCACTCTCTGGAACAAACTGCCAGATGATATAAGATGTACCACAACTGTGTCATCTTTTAAAAGCAAACTTAGGACCTACCTGTTCTCTCAGGACTATGACTAGCTAGTGCTTGACACCCCCCCTCTCTCTATTTATGGGTAAATGTATGTGGGTGTGTTTATGTTGGTGGGTCGGCAGGGGATGGATTTATGGATGTTTTTCTTTTAATATGTATTTCAATATGTATTCATGTCTTATTTTATTTTGTTCACATTTGTTGTATGTGAAGCACATTGAGCTTACATTGTATGAAATGTGCTGTATAAATAAATTTGACTTGACTTTGGTTCAGTTTATTTAACAGTTCAGACTGACAGCTACGGGCTCATCCCTACATATGTTCCCAGGGTCCTATGACAAAGGACTGTAAGTAAGGGCTATCTTCACAGTTCAAAAAGATAGGTGTACTGCATTTAATAAAATTATTGAGTTGGGAGATAACATGCAGATACTAGCATATAAATGTTAATGAATGCTTAACACATGAAGGAGATTAAAGAGAAGAAGAAATTATTATCCCAAATTTTGAGCGTGAAAGGACTTTGTTTATTGTTTCCGGATGAAACAGATTAATTCAGCTTTAGTTCCATTGCACATTTTTCACCATAGTTTAAGAACCACTGATGAAGTTGAAACATTAAAGTGTAGTGTATGTATTTATGGTACTGTGAGGTGTTTCAAATATTCTGCTGAATCCAGTTAAAGTCTCCTTTGATAAACAGTCGGAGAAGAAAGACACCAGGGAACGCCAGACAGATGTGACTGATAGTAAATCCTTTCTCACTTCCTCTTATCGTTCATGGTTTTTCTTGTCTGTTCGGCTGTTTTCCGGCTAGAGTGCTGATTGGAGGCATTTGTTGAGGTTGAGACAGTCATCGGGACATGGGCCGAGAGACATCCACGACCTCTGGCTCAGGCCCCTCCCTCTCTACTCTCGGATTCATGTTTTTCTGACTTTCTCAGGAGTCAGCAGTGAGTGACAGTGTCACTTGGTGCCGTTATGTAACAGTCAACTATAACAATTATCATGGCGTCCTTCACACAATGTTTTAATTCTTTTTATGTATTTTTCTTGTTTTAATCAGGCAGTCTCAAGGCATCACAGACACAAGGACACATCACAGAAGTTGGAACAAAGTTCATCCAGAGTAATACGCAATGTCAGTCAGTCAGCAGCACGCAGGGACAGATATCATTTAACCTTTGATAAAACATAAACATATAAGTTTGTGAGCAAGAAACCGCTTTGCAGTCTCATTCTGTAATGCGTGTGGTAGCTCTGTAGTAGTGTTTGGGGCACTGAATTGAGCTTTGTGTGGTCCAACAGTAACCCTTCTGTACTCTCATCATAAATGTGTAAAATACAGACTTCATGTAAAACTGTCAGCATTTTACCTCTTTTAAAGGCCTTATCATTACAGCAGGGCCACCAAATTCCACCTGGGTTTTTGATTTTGTATGGTTTTTAGCTGCGTGGCTTTATGGATGGCAATGTTGGTCTATCTGTCTTTCAGTCCACCACTTTGGTCCAGACTGAAATATCTCTACAACTATCAGAAGGATTGCAATGAAATTTTGTCCAGACATTCATGGTTCCCAGACGATGAATCCTAATGACTTTAGTGATCTCCTGACTTTTCCTCTAGCGCCACCCTGAGGTTGACATTTTGGGTTCTGATCGAAATGTCTTGAGAACTATAGGATGGATTGCCATTACATTTGGTACAGACGTTAATGTCCCCCTCAAAATAATTGTAACAAATTCGGTGATCCCTTAACTTTTCCACTAGCACCATTGTCAGGACAAAATTGTAATATGGCCAATTCCTGCAAAACTAATGACATTCCCAGCAGCCTCAGATGTACTTTTTTTCTGCTAATTAGCAAATGTTAGCATGCTAACACGCTAAACTAAGACAGTAAAGATGGTGGGCTGGATGTAGGCGAATATGCATTGGGTGCCGTTTCGATACATTCGCATGGCTATTTCTGTGTGCGTTACCCATAACACTCTTCTCTGCGAAGGATCGCGGAGATGTTTACTTGCATATTCAGAAAAGCATAATTCAAGCTTTAGTCTCGTTAGGATTTTAATTCTGTAGGACAAGGACTGTCAAAAATTTCTCTTTATATAGTAAATTAAGTAAATGTTCGCAATGTCCTAATGAAAAATGATCTCAATTGGCCACATGGGCATCAGTATTGTAATATAAAATGTATGGTTAAATGACATTTTATGCCTTTTCAAGGCCATAACTTCAACAACCATCAGATTAATTTCTGACTTTATGTTATGATTTATTTTAAACTGATTTAAATAGCAATATTTTTCCTGAAGGTGTGTTCAGAATGAATGTGAAGCAAATGTTAAAGGCAGCACGAATGAATATAAAGTCAATGCAGAGACAAGGGTAGATGCTAATTTCCCCTCGGTGGCACGAATTGTGGCAAAGACGTGACTGTGCGAGTTGAGGGAAATTAGCTGAAAATAATAGAAGTGGAATTCTTGGTGAGTTGTGAGATCTGAGTCTGAACTGCAAAACACACACCAGTCAGTGCATATGTTGCTAGCCAGCTACAGTTAATGTTTATAAAGTTGGTGCATCGGCTGTCTGGGGCAAGTAAAAATAGACTGATGCAACAGTTTAACAGCAAAATCAAATCACCATCACTGAAATTTTGGTGAAAATCGGTAAAAGTTTATGGCTGGAAGGTTGCTGGTTAAAATCTCCCAACTGTGTCTGGAAATCTGGCAGGGAAAAATCTACTGCTGAAGAGTCCTGCAGCGGTTCATTGTCTGCCTGCTTCCTGCTATTGTTCGGTCTGCTTGCTATTTGACCTTTGACCCTCTCTGGTCAGACTCTCCTTGCTGCATCTGTCATGTGTTCATCAAGTCAAACTAAATTAAAACAGGAAAGAAACTCAGCTTTCACATTTGGTTCTTTTAATTCTGAGAAGCAAACACAGGAGTTGTGTCAGCTGACCAGGAAATCTGTCAAAATCACACCGCCCCACTGGGACGACCAAACTTCCTGTCAGGAAGAGAGAGGATTTCTCTCAACCTCTCTCTCTCTTTTCAGACAGACCTCAGAGTTAGAGGCCAGAATATTATAATATTACCTGCTATTACGATTATTTAGTAGTAGTAGTAGTAGTCAATATATCCACTTTATTTGAATCATCAAATATCATTTCCAATGTCTCAAAAGGTTTACAACAGCAACAGTTCCTTACCAGCCCAAACTCTACAAATACAAAGAACAGCTCTTTAACAAACACCTGAGCATGTAAAGAAGAGAGATCCCCTGTCCTCAGACAACCTGATGTACAGTAGGAGACCTCGAAAGGGAAAAGGGAAAATACAAAAGATGAACAAATAAATGTAGTAAAAATCCGATATTAAATAATCCAGCAATTATAACTTGAATCCAGGGTTATAATAAATCCAAAGCTATGTAATAAATCCAATAAAAACTACTACAATAAGCCTAAGAAACTTGTCAAATGAATAGTTTATATCTTAGAAATATACCATTTCTTAATGGTATATTTCTAAGAAGTTCTCAAAACAGTTTGATAAAAGTGATTAAACCCAAAGATCAGTGTGTTTTCTATGACTTGGTACAGCTGTTCCTCCAGGATCATATTTCTAACTGAACTTTCTGCAGTGTCATTTTGTTTTTGTAATAAACTGATTGCACTGTTACAAAAAGTGCTACAAAAAAGTAGCAGTCTGCGGTCTGTTAGTCTGACGGTAACTACTGCTGCAAAGGTGGAAGGTAACTGAGTACTTTTACACAAGTACTGTACATAGATACAGTTTTGAGGTTCTGAAAGCTTTGAAGAATTTACTCAAACTGTAGAGGAGCATGTAATCCCTCAACTGATCTTATTTGATCTTGTTGATTGTTTAATTTGATTTTAGAGTCCTGTAGAAGTAAAACTCTCCAGTATTTCATAAGAAAAGAGCCTACATTTGATAAAAAGTCAGAAAAATAATGATAATTTTGTGTGGCTGAGATTCTTTTTCTTCCTCTTCCCTTATTTGTTAATTATCTCATGACTGCTCAGGCTGGGTTGGGAACCAGTGGTCTTTAGGTACTGTAATCCATGTACAATAGTCACCAGAGAGTCCAGAGCTCTTGAAGTTTGTAGAGGGAGAGAAGGAAGTGATGTGTGTTACAACATGTATACTTTTGCTGCCACAGTATACTGCTGTTACTTTTGCTAGAACAGTGCTACAACAGCTACTGTTGCTGCATTACTAGTACTAATATTTCTACTACTAGTACTGCTGCTGTTACTACCAGGGGAGTAGTAGGAGGAGATGACCTCTGCTGGGAGGTTCCTACTTTGCCAATTTCTGTTGTTGTTTTTTTCTTTCTCTTCCTAGATTAGAGAGGAAAAGACGTGACGCCAGCAGTCGCTCCAGCTTCTCTGGCTGCTCTCTACCTCGCGGGAAACTGAGCTGAGAGTTAATTTGTTAGTTGTTATTTGTTTCTTAGTTCCTACATAACAGGGATTGTTGCCTTCAGGCTGAAAAGGAGCAAAGAATACTGCTGATAATCCCAACATTGCCTGGATCCACACTGTAGTTTGTATTTTTGTATTTTAAGCACTTATATTTTTCCAGAGGTGATTTTTCAGTTTTTGAGTCTATTAACGGCTAGTTTCTTTCAGTTTTCCTACACCTACTTATTGCTGCTGGAATTCAAGTCTATTGTTTTCTAATAGTTTTGTTTTTTTCTGCACAGAGGATGTTCTTATCTATGTTTTTCCTGCAGTTAGTAGAGCAGGTTGTGTTTTAAGTTCAGACTAGATGTGAGAGGAGAAAACTGATGTGAAGATCCAACGCTGCCTGAATTTCTACTGATTTTTTTCTGCTGACTGAGGAGGACGCTGGGTTGGTGGATTTATTCACCCCCCCTTGGATGTGACACTTTGAGCCATGCTGCTGCTGCTTCTGCTGCTGCTCTGCCTGCAAACGTCACTGCAGGAACAGGTAACACACCTCCAACTCCGTTACACTGAGATACTGTATCACCTGTTTATTCCCTTTAGATCTCTAAATTATAAGTGCACTGCTTTACTCTGATAAATACACTACTCATTGTTTTTCTTCTGGAGCTTGATCTCACAGAATATTTTTGTACGTTTGTACAGAATCGAATGGCGTTTTAGGCCACAGAACGAAGGAAAAGTTGTGGATCATGTGGTCTCTGCCAAAGCTACTGTTAGTAGTACAGTACTAGTAACAGTACTAGTACAGTCCTGACAAAAACCCTAACTTAATGGAACCTTAAAAGACTACTCCAGCAATTCATTATTGTACTTTTGGAAAGTTGGGGGACTCACAAGAGACAGATTAAATAATGAATGGTCAGAATCAAAGCAGCAGAGGCTGAGATCTTCTGACTTTTAGTCTCTAGAATGGATCAAATTTCAAGAAGACTAAAAGTCTACATTCATGCTAGCGGCTCTGTGAGGCTGTCCTTAGACACAACGGTGCTTTGAGCTAAACGTTTATATCAGCATGTTAACATGCTAATGTTTAGCAGGTAATAGTTACCTGGTTCATCATCTTAGCATGCTAGCATTTGCTAATTAGCACAACACAAAGTACAGCTGAAGTTGATGGGAAAGTCATTAGTTTTGCAGCTATTTGATCATAAACCTTTTGGGCAGATTTTTACCTGATGGTGGCGCTAGACGAAGATCCAGAGGATCGCCAAAGAATTGACAATGTATCCCTTAGGTACCTTGAATATCTCCACCAAATTTCATGGCAATTCATCCTATAGTTGTCAAAATATTTCACTGGTGGCGCTAGAGGAAAGGTCAGGGGATCACCAAATTCCGAGGGCTTCATCCTCTGGGGACCTTGAATGTGTGTAAAACATTTCACGGCAATCCATCCAATAGTTGAGGTTTTTCAGTCTGGATCAAAGTGGTTAACTGGCCGCCCACCTGACATTGCCGTCCATAGAGCCACAGCACTGGCGCGGCTAAAAACATTGGATCCTATATCAACTCTCCGGTGTCTCTGCACTAGACTCTCCCTTCCAGCACCACAGTCAGAAATAGAGAGAGGACACTTGAACCTGGTTAACATCCATTAAAACTAGGTGTTGTAGAAAATAAAATGAAGCCTGGTGCAGCAGCTGCATGGTCTATTTCTCGCTATTGATTTATTCAGAAACTGATTTCGGTGGACAGTCAAGAAGAAAATTGACAGCATCTCCAGAATAGTAGCCATGTTTTTCAAGTTTGAAATTCAGACCAGTGACAACAGGGATCATGTTGCAGTCTGAATACAGGACAGAGCTGTCTATCAACTGTTGTTCAACCTTATTTAATCTGTCTTCAGCTGATTTGCCCACACAGATCAGAGTAAAAACTAGGGCTTTACTGCATCATGTTGTTATCATGTCAGTTCGATCAGATGCATCTGTACCGTAGTTTACCACCTGGAGTGCATCTGTATCGCTTCGCCCTCATTCATGCCTGCACATCGATTTTATATGTCAATAATGCTGCCTCTAAATTTTCCTTGTATTTGTAAAGCACATACAGATCTAACCCGGAGTCAGCCCTCGGCAGATTTCCAAGCAGAGTAGTTGTGGGCAGGTATTCCTCACCTGGACAAAACTTAACGCTGATATTCGTCCCTTTCAGTTAAGGACTCACAGTATCCTCTGCCATTTCTAAAGGGAAAATCCACAATACAACAGAATTTACATTGTGGAAAAGTATCTCCAAAATCTGAGATCATCAGAGCATCAAGATTCAAACTGACGACACCATCAGGTGACGCTTTTTAGATTTGGTCTGCATACATTGAGATGGTTTGTTTTGTTATACATTCTGATCACAATGAGTTTGGTGTAAATCTTTCAGGTGTGAATCAGAAACGTGTCCATATCCCAGTAAAACCAGCGTGGCTGCTGTTGTAGAATCCCAGTGCCATTATTTGCTGTCTGCGTAGCTGCCCGCTCACTACTAAAACCTTTAAGTTCCACCTCAAAAGCCACTTTTTTGGGGGGTTATCTGTATGTGTGTTATATATAAGTGTTGCTTGTTCTTACACAGCCTTTTGAAAGCCTTTGAAAATTATTCTTCACTTTGGTCAACTTGTGTTGTTAGTAAATGTGTTTTATCCAGTGGTGAAAAGTATGATAGTATATTTTTGCACATAGGCGGGCGCATTCATGAACCTCCCACCGAAAGCCACGGTGTAATTCGAACACTGGCTACTATCTCTGGTACTATTACCACCTCCAGCAATACCACAACTGCTCCTAACAGTGGTGGCAGTGGAAGTTTTAGTAGAAGCTGTTGCTTATTACAACCCGGGCTGTACTGAGACCGACGGTACCATCTGGCGTCAGAACAACAGGTTTCTAAACGTATAAAGATAAATGTTAAGAAATATAGAGAGAAAGTGGTATCAGATTGTAATATTGGTCGTGCAGTCATAGATTTGCTCTGCTCCCTCAGACTGCTCCTCCTGGTCGGTGTGATATCTCACAGGGGGTGGACGTGCACACCGTCTGCACTTCCTGTGCCGCCATCGCCACCAGCAGCTGCCCCCACGGCTTCAGCAGAGTGAGCACGACCAACTGCAGGTACGTACCAGGTTACATACCCACAGTTCTTCAAAGCAGTGCATGATTGTTTTCACCTCTAACACACACACAAACCTTAGCTTCATGAGTGTCATAGATGTAGTTAACTGTGGCTTTGTAGTAGTAGTATGTGCTGTGACTGAAGCAGCTTCTTCACCTCGTGTTCACCGTGTGCTGCAGTTACGTGGTGCAGATCGGCGGCAGGGACGTGATGCTGGATGGATGTCAGCACATCTGTTTGAAGAGGTTCATGGAGCCACATTGTTGCCCACAGTACTGGGGACCTCTGTGTCTCCGTAAGACACACACACACACACACACACACACACACACACACACATACATACATAGAGTACATCCACATTAACGCTGCATTCAGGCTGACAACAGCATTGCATGAAAAAAACGTTGGCCCCTCATTCATTAAGTCGGACGACAGTGTTGGTTCAGCCACAGAAGGCAAAGGCAGAAAAATTTGTCGGTAAAAAAGTTGAACCTGCTCAACTTTTGTCGCAACACAATTTGACATCATCTTGCAACATACTGCACCGGTCAGTCAAATACGTGCAAAGTCCCACTCCTGGTAGATTACTTTGTTAAACATGAAGGTGTAATTCTACTGTTCACCTGTTAGATCATGGACATGGAGAAAAAAATGATTGTCACTGTGATAACTTTACAGAGTTGTAAAATCCTTGCTGAGAATATATCAGTCTTAAAATTTTATTTAATTTGAACAGAACTGTGGATAATTAATCATAGAATTACATTTATTCTTATTTTCTGCTGATATTTCTAAATATTCACTGGACTATGTGGCAATATTTTTAGTAGGAAAACAATTCCTCTTAAAAGTAGACAAACAGATGAGCACACACACGCTAAAAATCCTGGGATCCCACAGGACCCGATTTTGGCAAGAATTCCCAGGACATACTGGGATCTCATTTCACCGTATTCGACACTACCGTGCTGTGTTTTGGTGTCTGATAAGCATTCGATTCGGCCCTCCATCCACACTAAGACAGCATTTTTCTCACCCAAAAAAAAAAGAGGATGAATCTGAAAACACAGGCCGCAAGTTTTAGTGCTGATGAGGAAAAGTGAGCTTTTGGAAAACAGTTATGTGGGCTACAGTACGCCTGGTCGGAGCTGTGTGTTAGGAAGACAACTTTCTGTCTTCTCCAACCCTCCCTGCGATCACTTATTCACAGTGTCAGTATAGCCAATCACAGGTGTTGTTATTAACCTGTATTTATGTTTATTTAAGTAACTAACCAACTAACAGGCATACATCTCATTTACACAGGACACCACACAAGAGTCAGGACCCTGAGTTTTTGTTGTTGCTAGGCAACCACATTATCAAAAAGCAATCAGCTGTCAGCCAGAGTTTTCTGAAGAGAGAGGAAATTTACTTTTTTTAAAAAAAAAAAGCTGAGTGGAGCTGAGGTGTGACGAGCAAGCAGCAATCACCACTACTGGGTCAAGGCACCTGTCAGTCAACCAATCACGTTCCTACAGATACAGCGCCCCTTAATATTTGAAGAGGTACTGCGCACTTAAACTGTTATTTGAAAGGTGTAAACTAAATGTTATGGCTGTCCTGTGATGAAACACATCAGTGCTGGTGTTAATATTGACATTCTTACCAAATGTATGAATTCATGGATTTAAAATGGCCCTCCTCCCCCTGCCTTTGACTGAGAGTCTGTGAAACAGCGGTCATTTTCAAATCATGCAGCTCCAGATGCATCATTCACTGGACCGCTAGTTATATATATATATATATATATATATATATATATATATATATATATATATATATTGTAAACACTTTCTAGTTAAATGGAAGGCGGGGCTGGCTGTTCTGTTTTTCTGTAGTTTTCTGATTGGTTGTTTCATTTATCGTCATCTTTTTACGCCAATCATGCACCGCTGTGCGCACGCCGGACAGAACACCTCTAAGTTTCTGTCTCAGGTAGAAAAAAGTAACGTCGGCTTAATTGGGACTTTCTCTCGCCTTTGTTGTCACCTGCGTGTGTACGACAATAAGTAAGTGATAGCTTCTTTCTGTTAATAGAGGGAGAGCTTGTTAATGAGCAGTTCATGGAATAAGGCGCTGTTTGCTTGTTTAACGCTGATCTGAATCAGTGTTTTTGCTACTTGACGCTACTTTCAGCGGTGAATTTATGTGAATTGGTTGGCTGTTAAATCTCCTGATTGCATTAAACTACCGTGACTCGCGGTGAACGATGAGGCAAAAAGTTATAGCCGCTGCTGTGCAGGTGTTACCAATTTAAAGTAATTAGTGAAGTAAAGTACCCCAGTCCAGTAAAAGCCACCTCTCTACTAATACAAATAATAGATACTAGAGCTCAACATTTTACAGTGAAATGACTGACTTTGTATTCTTCCAATAAAAAGAATTTCGACCATTTCATTCATTGCAGATTGAGAGTTTCTGGAGATGTGGTAATTAGAGGAACTGAAACTGAAGTTTTTTTTAGAAGCACATAGGAGCAGCACCACATTTTCACCATGTGACTGCTGCAGATAGATGACATGAGTTGTTGATGCATCCCCTCCCTTTATTGTCTTTCTCTTTCTTTCTTTCTTCTATGCTGCAGAGCTGAGGTTAACCCCATCTCCCAATCTGACATGCCTCAGAACTGATATTGGACAGTTTGACACACATTGAGACCAAGATCTTATTTGATCATCTCACACAGTGTGACATGACATGTGTCACAGGTAGTGCTGGAGAAAGGATTTGTTGTTACATTTAGGTGAATTAATTACCACTTAGCCTGACCGCTATACAATCTACTAACAGGCCACAACATAAACTAAGTGCCTGCAGTTGCCGACGCCAGAGAAGCGATGTGGAGCTCCCGACGGGGTGGTGGGAGCGGGGCCTGATGTCTTCTGGTCTGTTGCCAAACCATTCACTACCGAGGAGTTGTTTTGTTGAGACTGTTATGGCAATGAATAATAATAACCTGAAGACTTTGGAGTGGCCTAGTCAAACTCCTGACCTGAATCCTATTGAGATGCTGTGGCATGACCTTAAAAAGGCAGTTCATGCTCGAAAACCCTCCAATGTGGCTGAATTACAACAATTCTGCAAAGATGAGTGGGCCAAAATTTCTCCACAGCGCTGTAAAAGACTCATTGCAAGTTATTGCAAATGCTTGATTGCAGTTGTTGCTGCTAAGGGTGGCCCATCCAGTTATTAGGTTTAGGGGACAATCACTTTTTCACACAGGGCCATGTAGGTTTGTAGGTTTGTTTTCCCTAAATATAACAACCTTCATTTAAAAACTGCAATTTGTGTTTACTTGTGTTTATCTTTGACTAATATTTAAATTTGTTTGATGATCTGAAACATTTAAGTGTGACAAACATGCAAAAAATAAGAAATCAGGAAGGGGGCAAACACTTTTGCACACCACTGTATATGCAGACAGAAACTAAACCAAAATACTTCAGCAATAAAGGTTATTATTATTCATTGCCATGACAGTCTCAACAAAACAACTCCTCGCTATATCTGCAGCATTCTCTTGCGTTTGTGTTTCCTTCCTCCTCTTCTGTCTCTTCCTCCTGGCATGTGCCCTCTAACCAATCAATAGTACAAATCACAACCATGTGACAGTAACACATGAACCTGCATGATTGCTGTTTTTGGCACAAGAGCCTTAAACAGAAGCAAAATGGAACAGTGATCCTGTCTAATCACCTGTCTGTCTGCCTGTAGCCTGTCCCAGCTGGTCAGGGAAGATCTGTAACTTCCATGGAACCTGTCTGGATGGAGAGCTTGGCAACGGGACCTGCGTCTGTGATGTCAGTATCCTGTCTATGACTATCCTACCTGTTTGCCAAAGAGTTCAGCGATCAATATCACTTATGTATTTATAGGGGACAACTAAAAACATTGACTTAAATGACATTGAGAGAATTGACCACCGCTCAATGTTAGCCTGTGTCTCTGACAGGAGTTTTGGATGTGTTTTGGTGTTTGGGTGGGGAGGGGACACTGGGGAAGTTGTTGGTTTGTTTGTTTTTTATCTCATTTAGATTGTTGATGTCTTGGTAATATTGCAAAATAATAATTACAAATCATAAAAAAAACTTTCTCTATTTAGGATGGTTTCTCGGGCTTTGCCTGTCAGGAGTGTAAAAATGAAAACTTTTTTGGAGAAAAGTGTGATAAAGGTAGGCTCTCTTACCTCTCTGGTAAAAATGTTGTCATGTGTTAGAGAAAGAAAAATGCAGAAACTAAAAAAACACATTCAAATTGGAAGACTAGTGTATGTTTAACAGCTGTAAGAATGACCCACAGTTTGAAAAACTGCACTCTGTCTGTGTGTCTGTCTGAACAGTGTGTGACTGTGAACATGGAGTGTGTAATAAAGGTCCAGAGGGTGACGGACAGTGTTTGTGTCAGCCACCGTACACCGGAAAGCGCTGTGACCAAGGTAAGAGCATGACATGCTGGATTTCACTGTATTAGATTACATAAACCATATTAAGCAATATTAGAATATATAACTACATATTGTTAGGATAAAATAGATTATTAAATCATTCACAAATACTCACTGGGTATCCTTCTATTTTTTGATACCTTGATAGAAGTGGGTGGGACACGATGAATTGATGGGTTTGTCGGCCCAAAATATACAGGGGAAAAGAAACCTGAAACTAAATGAATGCTATTTTCAGCATTTACATCAACCTAGCAAAAAAACACACTACGCTGAAATTTCCACTGTAACAGTGGTATATATCCAACTGTGTCTTTTCTTTTGGAATACATTTACACCCTTAATCAGTATGAAGTATGGATTAAATTATTTTCTTCCCATGAAAAACATGCAGAGGAGGTTGCAGTAGCTTTTTCAGTAGTGTCTGCAGGTCCCGAAAAATTATTGAAAGTTAGATAGTTCTCTTCTAGTCGCTCTAATAGTTTTCATCTTGTCATCTGGGTGTCAGTTAGTCAAATATGAGTTGACACATATTGCATTTATTGCTCCAGTTCATTTTTACTGTCTGTCTGTATGATGTTTAATTGTTGCCCACAGTGAGCTGCTGTTGTGTCTGTGTTGTTGGCAGTGAGTACCAGGTGCAGTAACTGCAGCCCCTATTCGTACTGTAAAGGAGAGGGAGACGCCGCCGAATGTGAATGTTTGCCTGGACACAGGAAGACGCCACAGGGCAAATGCCCAAGTAAACACACAACTCAACAGTCATCTCAGATTTCTCTTGTTTCATTTGATCCCAACTTTGAGTTTAAGCTGTCGGTCCGTTGGTCTAATTTGTGTTTGCATGCTAATATTAGCATTCAGCTCAAAGCAGAGCTGAGGCTGACAAAGTTCTTATATATAGTATATAGAGCTGAGAATAGCGAGCTGAGTCTGAGATGTCCTAAAACTGCCACCGTACAGAGGATACGCTCTTTTGATTTATATAGCAACATGACCTTTCCTCTGGCTCCACCCTCAGGACAAACTTTAAATTTTTTCCCCACTGTTAGTTTCGTTTATTTTTCGTCCATCCAACAATGTTATTTCTGTGTAATGAACATTACAGTCTCCCAGGGCTGCTAGTGAAGTTACAGCTGTTTAGTCTTGTTTTATCAGTGATTCATATCTGATACTGCATTATGTTGTGTTATCCCTAGAAATACAGTAGGTCTAGATCTGGAACCAGAACTACAACTAAAACAAGGTTTCTCTCTTCTTTCTAAGTCTTTCTTGCTCTCTAGAACTAGAATCTGGACTAGAACCAGAATTGGAACCAGGTCTTTTCTCACTAGAACGAGAACAGAGTCTCCCTTTGGCTGTTTAGATACAGTGCTATGATCAGGACGAGAACTAAAAACAGGTCTAAAATAATAGTTTGTCTCTAGAACTTGAACCAGGGCTAGAACAAGACCTTGACCCAGAATGAATTCCTCCGTGTCACACTCTGTTTCTTGCCCACTAGAAGCAGGACTAGTACTAGGGCTAATTCCTGTTTTTATTTTTATTTCAATGAACAAGAGTGTTTTGTGAATGTTTTGGGGTTTTTTTCATTATGAGGATAAAAAAATCCTAGAGTCTGGACTGAGTTAGATCTTCATTTTCTTGTTCAGGTATTTGCTCAGCAAGGGACTGTGACGTCAACGCCCAGTGCTCCTCACAGGGGTCAAAGATCAGCTGTGTCTGTAAGCCCGGCTACCAGGGTGATGGCAAGATCTGTGTACCCAAAAACCCTTGCTCTGAGAACAACGGAGGGTGTCCCACCAATTCCACCATATGTGTCTTCAAAGGACCCGACAAGGTGAGGACGCCTCCAGAGCCAGGACCAGAACCAGGTTGAGAGCCAGGTCTAGAACAAGACTTGTCCTTGACTGGAACCAGGACTAGAATGACCATCAGTACCAGAACCAACAAGACAGAGAGTTGATGTCAGAACAGAAATTCATGAGTCGGTATTGAGTCCAGAATCTAACCAGAGCTAAATCCTGAAACTGTGTTTAACCTCACTCTGTCTTTGTCTGTCTGTCTCTCAGTCCAGCTGCGAGTGTATGTTCGGTATGTCCCCTGTAGGTGGCAACCCTGAGTTTGGTTGTCAGCTGGTCTCTGCCTGCTCAGCGGACACCTGTGACCCCACAGCTATCTGTCAAACTGAACTGGATGGACAACCCAGGTCAGACACGCAAACGCTTCTGTCTGTCTTTTGCTCTCTAGAACTAGAGCTAGATCCAGGTCTGGACACAACTAGAGTAGAACTAGACAAGGACTAGAACCAGAAGTGGACACAGAGCCAGTTTCTTTGTCATTCTTTGTTTGTCGCTCTTGCTCTCTAGCACTAGAACCATATGTGGAACCAGCACTAGAACCAGGTTTCTTTCTGTTGCTCTCTAGAACTAGACCTAGAACTAGGACTAGAGCCAACTGCAACTAGATCTATAACAAAGTCTCTATTCCTGGCTCTCTTTTGCTTTCTAGATCTAGAACTAGCACCAAGACTAGAACAAGAATTAGGTCTAAAAATAGAGCTTGACAGCAACTAGAACTAGAAGTAGACCAAGAGCTAGTTTTATTCTTTGTCTGCCTCTCTCTGTCTTGCTCTCTAGCATTAAAACCATATCTAAAACCAGAACTAGAATCAGGTTTCTCTCTGTCTCGCTGTTTCTCTCTAGAACTAGAACTAGCACCAGGTCGAAAACCAGAACCAGGTCTAGAATAAGACCTAGACTCAGAAAGAATTCCTCTTCTCTGTGTCTGTTTCTTTCCCCCTAGAACTAGACCAGATCCAGTTGTAAACCCAGATCCAGTTTCTATATAGCTGTCTGTCTCTCGCTCTCTACAACTAGAATCAAGTCTAGAAGCAGGGCTAGAATCAGGTTCTAGAACCAGACCTAGAATCAGGTTACTCTCTGTCTCTCTGTTGATCGCTGCAACTAGAACAAGGTTCAGGCCAAAACCCAGAACCTGGTATAGAATAAGACCTGAACTCAGAGGTATAAATAATAATAAATAATGGATCATTTTATCTGCTTCTTTGTCACTAGAACTAGAACCAGGACTAGACCCACAAACAGAAGTAGACCCAGAGCCAATTGCTTTTTCTTTCTTTGTTATTAAAACCAGGTTTCTGTCTTTATTAATCTCTAAATCTAGAACTAGAACTTGGATCAGAACTAGCACCAAGGCCAGAACTAGATTCACGTCTAAAATAAGATCTAGAACTAGACAAGGACTAGAACCAGAACCAGATGTAGATTAAGGGCCAGGGGCCGGTTGCACAAAGCACCTTGAGTTTTCTCAAGGTAAAGTAAAGTATTACACTTTAATTTGCTTAATTTGTCCTTAGCTGAGGAACTTACTTAAGGGTGTTGCACAGAATCCCTGAAGAGCTTTCTTTATTTGAGGACAAACGTTGAGGCATTTACTGCATTGAAAGAGATTTTACAGCAGTAAATTTCTACAGTTTCCATGGAGACCGTTTGCTTGAACTGGCGCTTGTTAGACTGTTATCGCCTCCTTTTATCGTCTCACAAAGTTGGCCTATAGATAGTGCTCTCATCCAGTGTCCGAGCATCACGGGAACTGCCAGGCCATTGTGCTACAACGTTGGTTATTTTATTTTCATGATTGCAAACTGACTGGACATTGATTGAATGTTGGGTTTTTTCTGTTAACAAATTGATCTTCACTGTATGGGCGCTTGAATCCTGATGTGGGCCCCGTCTATCACCCCGCACACCGGCAACATTAAAGGAGTGCGCCGCTCTCTCATACTCATACTGTTTTGACTGGAACTTCACCACGGTGTTCAGCAGAAGGGAAAGGGCATTTGAAACTCTGGGAATGACGCGGCACACCGTTGACCTGTGGACATGAAATACCTCGCCTATTACTGACTGGAAAGATCCTGTAGCATAAAACCGTAGAGCAATCATTAATTGCTAAGGGGCTGGAAGAGCACAGCAGCGGAAAGTAGAGCTATCTCAGGTCTAGAACTAGGACTAGAAGAAAAACAGCTGATGTCAGACACAGTTTTTCTCTCTGTCTTTGACTCTTTGTTAGTTTTTGTGTGAATGTGTGTGTATTGTAGTTTCATTAGTCATCCCCCCTCTCTCAGGTGTGTGTGTGAGGCGGGTCAGATTGGTGACGGCCAGCGTTGTTATGGTAACCTGATGGAGCAACTGATAGAGCTGGACAAGAGTGGAAGCCAGAGAGAAAATCTGACCGGAGCCGTTGCCCTGTTTGGTAAAAGAACCACAAATACACTGTTTAAAAATGTTTGTTATGCTAAACTGTATTATACTATTTCAGTGGTGTGAATCACTGGCTAAACAAAAATCCAATTCAATTTGATTCAAGTTGGTGATACGATTCAAGACCAATTATTATTTTTCCTTCTGGATTTTATCTTGGAAACAATTAGGGCCAAAACTGTATATTCATTATATAAACAATAACAATAATGTGAATCTATCAAGATTCTCATACAAGGTGAAAAATAGACCACAGAATTATGTGTTTAACAATATTGTAAATTAAGAGACAAGTCATTTTTCTAATTGTCTCCCTACTTGTTGTTGCTGCTATGTTTTACCTTTGCTGGCACCTTTGACCTTTGGTATATTTGTATTTGTTTACAATTTACAGAAACACTTGACTTGTATATAGATATTGTATGCTGTTGGTCATTGTTGCTTTTTCTATATATATAATATCACATCTTTGTTCAGCTTTGTTGTCCTTGTTTTTAGCTGTATGTCTATATCTATCTCTTTTCTATTGGAATTGTGTGTAACGTTGAAAGGCAATGAATGTATGTGTACACATACATGGGCAATAAAGCTGATTCTGATATGTATTTGTTTTTCAGAGAGAGGCTGTTTACAGCTGCTGAGTCACAACGGACCCTTCACAGCTTTCATCCCTCTGCTGAAAACACCTCTGACTGTAGGTCACCTGTCTGTCTGTCTGTCTGTCTGTCTGACCATTTCAAGGTTTTCTTTTAATGATCTCCTCAATGTTCCTCAGCACAGAAACGCAGGAGTCTCCTGCATATTGTAACCATACTATAGATTTATTCATATTTATTCATAGTCATTTTGGTGAATGGCTCTAAAGAGGTGTGAATCAGAGCTGTTTCAAATTCAGAACAGTTGGGAACAAAACCCATCACCATAGTTGGCAGATTCATCCCAATCTGATCCAGAATGTGAAAGTGTAGAAACCTGATAAGACATTCAGCAGTGTAATCTTTAGCCTCAGCTTGCCGTAAGTGGCGCACTCAACAGCTCTGTGAAGCTCTGTGATTGGATGTTTCTTACTTAAATGCACCTTGGGAGTCGTAGTTGTCTTCTCTCCTTCAGTTTTTATGTCCACAGGCTCCTTGTACCTGTAACTTTTTTTTATCAAAGGACATAGGAGATATTTTTGTACACAGTGGTCAGTCACCTAACATTTGTCCATAAGAAAATGAACGACACTGTTACTGCAAGTTCCCTGTATGCTCAAAATAACTTCTCACACTTCATAGCTCTATTGTTTTGTCTGAGGTGTTGCTCCCCCTTGCTGTAGGACACATGCATCAACTGCTTTGCACCTCTGATGCCTTGCTGTGTAGCAGGTTTCCTTTGAAAATAACTGACATCCTGCTGCTTCTTGTTTATAGCTGCATGTCTGGACGTACCGTAATGTTTACCTAAGACTTGCTAGAGTTGTAGCTAGGCTTAAATCATCAAACATAATGAAACAGTGTCAGCAGATAAAACAAAGAATGTTAGATGATAACGTCTATAAATTATACTCCTCTCTCGTCACCTTGTACCTTCCCGATCTCTCTCTCACACACACACACACACACACACACACACACACACACACACACACACACACACACACACACACACACACATAAACTCTCAGCTCGGCCTGAAAACAGAGACAACTAGTGACAGATTTTCAGTACAAACTAGAACAAACCAGAGTGTGTGGCCTCTGGGCACGCACACATACACACACGCACATTGACATAATGCTTTCCCTAGCCCCTAACCTTAACCATCACAACTAAATGCCTAACCTTAACCCTAACCCTAACCATAACCTAATTGTAACCTGTACCCTAAAACCAAGTCTTAACCTTCAAAAAGCAGTCTCTACCTGTGGGGACAAAAACTGAGGTCCCAATGGGTTAGTGTGCATTCAGGTTAAAGTCCCCACCGGGATATAAAGACATGAAACACACAGACACCCTGACTGTGAAATCTGAGGTAACCATAGAAACCTGAGTTGGAAATTTAAAATTTTAGATATTTAAAGCAAGAATTCAAACGATTTTTTTAGTGCAATTCAAAACAGTAAGACACTAAATGGAACCTCCCCATAAAAACGTAAGTGTGGACTTGAGTTCAGACTTAAAAGGTTTCCATCTCATCAAAATTAATGAAGACTTGTGACTTAACATTGACTCAGTAGTTCTGGTTATGCTGCAGGGCTGAACTGCACTGGATCAAACAAAACTGCTAAATACTGAAGTAAACCAAATCTTTTTCAGTTAACTTGCACAAATAAGCGAACTGTGTTTTATTCTATCTGTGCAACGATGCTAAAAAAGAAGAATCTAGTGAAAGTTACCCATATGGGCGACCTTGTACCTGGCGGAGGTAGCACACCTGAGCAAGAAAACGCTAGAGGCAATGAGCGCCCCAGTACAAGCCGTGCTGAAATAATGAGCAGCATTAAGGAGATGGAAGATCAAGTTACCAACTAAATTGAGGCGGTTTTGTCGGCTGTTTGAGAAGTTAAACAACAAATCACTGAAGCCGAGGAACACATCTCAGGTGCAGAGGACAAAATTAATCAACTCAAAATGTGTGCAAAATTACTGCAGTCACAAGTGGATGAAATGGAGTGTCGGAGTCGTAGAAATAAGACTGGTAGGCCTCCCTGAGAAAGAAGAGGGTCAGGATGTATGTGCCTTCTTGCAAAGCTGGCTTCCCAAAGCTCTAAGTAAGGATCTTGCCCACTAATAACTGAGAGGAAGGGAACGTGATATACATAGACAAAAACATCAGTTTCTTTCCAGGTCTGTCTGTTGAGACCCACAAGAAGCAACAAAGTTAAAATGAAGTGCACCAGGTGCTGCGTGATAAAGGCATCATAAAGCACAAAATCCTGTTCTCGGCTCGACTTCTGGTTACGCATGGAGACTGATACTGACTGACACCTGCAACAAATAATCTAAAAATGTAAACCTGTCTTTCTTGAATTCAGAATGGTCGACATAAATGTAAAGTATACATATTATTGAACACAGGTATATGGAAATATATGAAATCAAATGGAAAATCATCTAAAATGTAACATGAACATTAGTAAAGCTCTATAAACCTTTTAATAATTTTCCTGAAGTGAAAAACTGCATGGAAAGTCTGAACTTGTGACTTTTCACTTGGATGAACTCTGTTTGATTCGGCTGCTGCAGGACAAGTTCTTGCCTATTAATTCACAGTTTTGATATGATACAAGTTTTAGAAAGAGGGGCGAGAGGGGTTATTAAACTAAATCATAAATGCATTCCTTTCTAGCTCCAGAACGTAATCAAAGGTTAGGGTAAGTGTGCGTGTGTGTGTGTGTGTGTGTGTGTAAAAAGCATCAAATCAAAATCTGGCTTTTTATCTACTTTGTGTACAACTCTGCTTCTGACTGGTTTACAGACATAACTGCAAAAATCAGTTAGTACTTTTCGACAGCCTCATGACTTGAAACTCTCCAAGCCCAAATAATCTCAGCTGCTCAGAGACAGAGCAGACATTACTGACTGGTTGTACTTTTATGGCAGTAGACAATGATTTAGTCAAACCTCTGCTGTGGGAAAGGAAATCAAAGACGAAGCCAACTGATACAAAAAATATTCATGTAGTGAAAGTGACAAAAACAGAAAATGTTCCTTTCAACAGACCAAATACAAAACCAGGCAGTGCTAATGACCACATCAGGACCCCACCCTTTTGCGATAATCAAAGACCCATAAACACCCTATAATCCCAGGTTAGATCACAATCCTAGCGCACCTTAGGGTGTATCTCAGAGTCATTTATGTCTTCTATATAAGACGGTTTAGTCCCTCATTCGTCCAGGAGTGTAGAAAAGGTTTCAGTCGTAGTCATCTGGACACTGTTTTCAGAATCAAGACGTTTCGGCTCCCATCCGACGTCTTGATTCTGAAAACAGTGTCCAGATGACTGCGACTGAAACCTTTTCTACGTTAGGTCTTCTATGTCACTTTCATTTTGAGTAAAATGTCTTATTGCATCAGTTGGACTTCTGTTGGATTCCCTTCATTCAGTTTGAAGCTTTGTTTACTTTTCCATATTTGAGCCTTTAAACATTTGCACTTGTTATTTTTTAAGAGAGAGTGCAGATGTTCCTGTGGTTCCAGTGCTAACTGCCTGTTTGGTAAACCTGCTGTAACATATGACACACCTCTGATAGCCTGTTTTCAACAACTAGTAGGAAGAAAATGATCAATAAATGACTTCCAGATTATTGATCTACTCACCTACACTGTCTCTACAGGGTGTTAATGAGGAGGTGGTGTGTAAAAACCACCTGATCCTGGGTCAGCACCTCTACAAGGATCTGGAGGGACGAGACATCAACCTGTATGGAGGAGCCAGGTTGAGGAACAAAGACAACAAGGTAATGCTTCCTCTCCAAACTCCACAACCCTGTGAACAACTTTCGAACTACAGTAGATGTTAATGACATAAAAAAGCTGCATTGCAGTTTTCTTCCCTCTTTCAAGTATAAAGTCAAGACTTACAATAATTTGAAGTTTGGAATTCAGAGGGCAGTGTTTTAGTTCTAATGTACTGATGTGACTGGAAACTCAAGAGGAAAAGCTTCATTACTTTGACCAGCGTCTTAAAATGTTAAAACAATAATATGAATGTTTGGCAGTCACAGCAGCCAGACTGAAGATGGAACAAATATTCCAGTGATCCTGATGATGGAAAAGTCCTCATGAGGTATAAATGTTCAAAATGTCTAGTATAAGATGATCCCAAGGATACAACACACAGTCAATGTAAACTTTTAATTTTTATTGGTGCCAAAATCAGAATAATCCAAAGAAAAAACAAAGAAACCACAAGTTATAGATTTGGTTTCTGCTATGGAAATTAATTTATAATTGTCATCTCATTAATTTTGTTGACATTCATACTGTTAACATAGTAATACCACCATTCTGCCTGTTCTGTCAAATGAAACCTCCTTTTTCTCATTAGCTGATATTCCAGTGATCTCTCATAGCACTTTGTCCCGTCACAACATTAGGCCTGTCACGATAACTACTTTTGTTGGATGATATATTGTCCCAGAAATAATTGCGATAAATATATCATTGCCATTTTATGCCGCTGATATAATGATAAGCATAATAGTGTAAGTACACCCTTTAACTTAATTTAAAATTCTTAAGATTATTCAGACATTGGAATTGGAGTGTGGAAAAAAATATTAAAACAAAAATTGCGCTTACAAAATATTGAACATTTGGCACAGGGGTAGGCTATAGAGTCATTCATCCCTTAACAGGCAATATAGTAATGGTAGGGAAAACCCTGCTGTTTATATTGGCATCATGTTGGCCAAAATGTTGTTGACATTCTTATGTAAAAAAAAAAAAACTAAAAACATGCATGTTAACACAATGGGCAATATCGAGGTCAGTAGAAATGATCATGGTCATGTCCGTATACGATAAGTCGATATCAACAGGCAATAATTACATATCTCATAAAACTTTTCACCCCCGCTGGTGGTCTCAGCTCGGGTCCTCTACCAGAGGCCTGGGAGCTAGGGTTCTGCGCATATCTTTATATACTATGTCTGGTGTTCTTCCAGGGATCTGCTGTAGCCACTCCTCCAGTTTGGGGGTCACTGCCCCGAGTGCTCCGATGACCACGGGCACCACTGTTGCCTTCACCTTCCAGGCCTTCTCCAGCTTTCTCTGAGCCCTTGGTACTTCTCTAGTTTCTCATGTTCCTTCTTCCTGATGTTGCCATCGCTTGGTATCGCCACGTCAACCACAACGGCTTTCCTCTGCTGTTTGTCAACCACCACGATGTCAGGCTGGTTCGCCATTACCATTCTGTCAGTCTGGATCTGGAAGTCCCACAGGATCTGGCTCGGTCATTCTCTACCACCTTTGGAGGTGTTTCCCACTTTGACCTCGGGGTTTCCAGTCCATACTCAGTGCAGATGTTCCTGTACACTATGCCAGCTACTTGGTTATGGCGCTCCATGTATGCTTTTCCTGCCAGCATCTTACACCCTGCAGTTATGTGCTGGATTGTCTCAGGGGCCTCTTTGCACAGCCTACACCTTGGGTCTTGTCTGGTGCGGTAGATCTGGGCCTCTATTGCTCTGGTGCTCAGGGCCTGCTCCTGTGCAGCCATGATGAGTGCCTCTGTGCTGTCCTTCAATCCAGCCCGCTCTAGCCATTGGTAGGACTTCTTGATATCATATATGTTCCGGTATCCCATAGGGGTTTGTCCTCCCATGATGGTCCTTCCTCCAGCACGTATTGCCTGAGACATAGCACGTCATCTGTTGGGGCCTTTTCCATATATATATATATATATATGTCATCATGCCAAAATGTTCATCAGCATCATCATTTCTATTATCATTAAAAGGTGTGCCTGTACTGCTATGCACATGTCTTGTTGCTAAGCGGTTGCGTACCCATTAGCTACCACTATTTCAGATTGATAACTAATGTGTCAGGTGTGTAGCAATGTAGTTGTTAAGGTGTTAAGCCTGATTTATTGTTGTATGTTAAGGGGTAACGGCGTAGCTACAGAGCCCAAGCATGTAGCCACTGCAGCTACGCCGTAGCTGATGTGCGCCTCCTTAAATGTATCTACACGTTGAGGCTGTGGCGACTACGGAGATACCACGTGGAAACAACAAGAACTGATATCAATCAGCTTGGCCTGCTTGTGTTTTCTCCTACAAGTTTCTGATGCTGGTGGAGATATTTGCAAGTGACGACAACGTAAAGGAAGTTAAAGAAAGACTGTTCTCCTTTTTAGTAACGCACATCTAACAGACATCTCCGACGTAACTCACCGTCACTCTATACCGCAATGTGAATGAATGTAAACACAGTGGGCACTATAAAAGCATATTAAAGCCTGATCATATACGTTACTATGAATCTTGGTAGTTGGTTTGATCATGCCTTGCAAAGAGTTCCCATTGTTTGCTATAAAAATGTATTTGTGTATTTTGCACAAATGATTTGCGGCATCGCTACCAAAAGTCATAGCACACCATTCCCAATATATTCTTCCATCCTAAACTTTTTATGAGCTTAGTAATATGCACTTTGAGGAACAAGCACACAATAATAATAATAATAATAATAATAATAATAATAATAATAATAATAATTAATAATAACCTGTGAAAATAAAATCAGAGTACTCCATCACATTGATGCATTTGTCCTGTAAATCCAGCATTGCCATGAAACAGCCCTGCTCATTAATCAGTTGTATTAGATCCCACAGTGGTCTAATACAACTGATAACTTGATAAGATACCTTGGTAAACAGTCAACAAAAATTTGTGATAGTTAAGAAATTTTGTTTCACAGTAGATATTGTCATTGCCCAACACTATCATAATAATCTCTAATTGTACTTTTCCACCGTCACAGAGACCTTTGCTGGTAAAATCTTCAGTGGGACATGATTCTCAGTGTAAATGTACGCAAACAGGGTGTCAGTGAAAGTGTGTGTGAAGGTGTGTATGTGTGTGTTAGCATCAGGATCAGAGAATGACAACTTTCCTCTGTCAAAGTCCAGATGAGCTCTGATCCTCTGGAGCCTCTTCATCACTGTCAGATCTTTCTCTGGCTCTGATGTGGAGAACGCTGTGAATTTACCGTTGGAGAACATAATTCTCCACAATCCAGACTGTAGGCGTTTGTTCATCCAGATGTACTCTCCCAACATGCCCAGTTCCCAGTCCTTGTTGTCTCCAACCTCAACGTCCCAGCTGTGAGTCCCTGAGTTAAAGCCTTCAGAGCTGAGGATGGAGCAGGAGAATTTGGTCCTCTTTGGGTTATTCGGAAGCTGCTGTCTCTCTCCATATCTCACACTGGTCAGATCTTCAGACAGGATGAGTTCTGGGTCGGCTGTGTTTGGATCCAGAATCACAGGAGTGTAGGAGACCATCTCCTTCATCTTGTTCCAGATGTTGAAGGTCAGGTTGCCCAGGTGTTTGGCCACATCTATCAGAGCTCCTGAGACCAGCTCTGGATCATCCAGCAGGGGGCGCTGCTGGATTCTTTCCACTGCAGCCTTGTAGTTCTGCAGGAATGAGACGTCTGCAGCTCTCAGCTGCTCCTCTGTGGCTCTGATTGTGTCTGAAAGAGCTGCTATCTCACTGCTCAGAGTCTCAATCTTCTCCTTCATCATCTGACTCTTCTGCTCTTCTTCCTCCCTCAGAGCAGCGATCCTGGCCTCCTCTTCCTCTTGTAGAAACTCGTGAAGCTTCTTAAACTGCTCCTTAATCTCCCTCTCTGTGTGTCGGGCCTGGACCTTAATGTGTTCTGCTGTTTGATCACAGTTTCCTTTAACTTGTTCAAAGAGCTTCAGTTTCTCCTGTACAGGCTTCAGGGACTTCTGGAGCTCCTCTCTGTGATCCTGTGCAGCTTCATCGATGGGTCTGAATCTGTGGTTGCTGTGTGTTTTTGAATCTCGACAGACGAGACACACTGGCTGCTGATGGTCCAGACAGAAGAGTTTGAGTCAGACAGAAGAGTGCAGACTGCAGAGAGCCTCAGACCCTGCTGAAGCTCTCTCCAGTAAGAAGGTCTCACACAGGTTCTTTAATGCCAGGTTACGAGGTGGTTTACTCTTTGAGGATATTCTCTTACAGCACGGACACTCACGTGTTTGCTTCGTTCTCCACCATCTGTGCAGACAGTCTTTACAGAAGCTGTGGCTACATGACAGGACAACAGGATCTTTGAAGATGTCCTGGCAGACAGGACAGCAGAGATCCACCTCTGATCTGGAAGACATTTTGTCTCTGAGTGAAGCTAAATACACAGAAAGCAGACAGAGAAGTCAGTCACTTCAGAACATTCCTTGAAAGTTACTTTCAACTTTGAGTTGTGGCTCTTCCAGTTCGTTACGTGGAACCAGCAGCAGGTTGAAGTGTAAGTATTCAGTATTCCAGTGAATCCAGTGTTCCCTCCTGCAACTGTCCTCTCTCAGTGGATGTGGTGGTTTTGGTGTGAATCGTATCTTCTCTCAGGAACAAGGAATGAAAAGCAGTGTTTCCTGTTTGTCTGTGTTGAGTCAGAGAGGGGGTGGTGCTTTGTCAAGACATGTTTATCATACCAGGTGTGTGTTACAAGCCACTTGACCAAAATGTCTAGTTTTTAGTCTTTTTAGTACAAAATTTCTAACCTTTCACAGGTTAAAATCTTTCATGTTAAGATGTTAAAAGCCTTTGATTTATTTGTAAAATCTTAACATGATGTAGAGAGTAGAAGGACTCGTCATTGGAGTTGCTACCTGCTGTCTAAAATACTAGATTCTTTATGAGTTAAATGTCCAGTTTTAAAAATTAGCCCTACAAATAAGGAGTTATTTTAACTCAACTCCATATTATATTATCTACCTACTTTATCAATCTGGTATGATTAATTACTATCAAATTTCCCTTTGGCGAGATTATCCAAAGTATTGCAAGGAACCTTAGATGAATTTGTGAAAGAAAGTCGTCCCTCAGCATGTATTTTGGTTGTGAGGGTCCAGCCATAATCTGTATTGGAGTAGAATTAGTTTATTCAGCTCTCTAAGCATTTTCTGTTACTGTGAGATGGTATGGTTTTTTTGTTTGTTTTTTATATATATGTGTACCTGTTGGGACAGTAGTAAAAGGAATGTGTGTATTTAATTTGATTATATGTATACGTTGCTCTCCTGAAATGTTCTGTTTTGTTGTTTCAAAGCAAAAAAGTATTAGCTCTTTTTAACCAAAACGTTTCTGGAACCAGATGAACTAAACTAGCAACTAAAAATCCCCTTTCCGTGTTCACCTCATCTGAAGAACCGTGACGATTAGGTAAATTAGACCAATGACCGATGTTTCCAGGTTAGGATTTTTTTCCAGGTTTGGAGATATCGGTCTCTGAGATTTCTGCCACCACCTAACACAATGGAAGTGGAAATTTAAAGTAAATTTTGTTTGTGCTGCTCACAGCATTGAAATATTACATTATTATTATTATTATTATTATTATTACAAAGCATTCAACAGCAACATCTCTTTCCAGAAACAGAGTCAGAGACAGAGTCCCTTTTACTCAACACGCTGGAGACAGTTTTCATAGGAGTTTCTGTCTACCAAAGTGTAGCTAATTAAGGCTTAAAAGGCATTAAAATGATCATAGCGAATGATTTTTAATTTGGTAAGAGAAAGGAGCAGATTTAGGCTTGTTATTAGAATGAAATCAGCGTTCACATTTAATAACAGAATCTAATTTATGTTAAATTCACCTTGGGGGCACCACTCTTTTACAAAGACAAAATCTTCATAGTAAATTAGAATGAATGATTGATTATAAATTTAGTCTCGATCTGAAGTTGCTACAGAGTTATTGTTTAGTGTACAGGAACCGGAATATTTAATACACACAATCCAATCAAGGTCTTTATAAATGAAATGTTTATTAAACTAACTTGACACACAGACTACACACAGTAAACTAGCATTAAATACACAAACAGTAAACTAACTACACACATAACTGCTAACTACTAGATTCAGCGATGAATGATTAATAAAAGCCTGAATGAAATTTTGAATAGACTACAGTCCAAACAATTAATCATTGAATGAAAACCAGTACCAGGTACAGCAGTAGATGATGGTAAGATATCTTAATTTGTGGAAACAGACAGTGGAAAACCTTAACCTTAATCAGTGAAATTACTTTAAAAACGCACCATTCTGCAACTGAGAGGTTATTTGGGGAGCAGGAGTGAAATACTTTATGATTCTGTATCGTGATTAGGCCTATATTGGAGGGAGCTCTTATTCTTGACCTAAGGCTAAATTTCTTTAGTATTTTATATAGCACCAACCCAAATATCACAGGAAGTATTTGTTTCACCTAGTGGTTCAGATGGCCAGGGGACACGTTGCACTGGAGGAGGAAGACGCTGGTCGATTCTCCTGGGTGGACCTCCCAGTCTGTTCGGTCCATGGTTCGGATGCGCTCTGTCCCGCAGAGCATTTTGGTTAGCTGATGTTTTTTTTCTCTTGGTCAAGCTTCCTGGAGCTCGGGCATCTTCAGCCATTATCCCACGGCAACTCAGCTTTGGTTGGCCATCTCTCTCCCTCAGGAGGCGGCAGGGTCATAACACCACGTGGCTGGGTTGTGTTAGAACACAGATGTTGATTCCTTTTCTTCAAAGTTGGCCGGGCTGTTTTTCAGCAAGTTCGGCATCTCTGTGTTACAGCTTCAGGAGCTCAGCTGGTGCTGGGTGTTTGCCACCCCATAACCCCCCCCCTTCTTCTCTGGCCCATAGGCCGAAGACCGCCATCCGGGCAAGTCGCAGAGCTTTAGGTTAAGGGTCTGCAAAGTATTGAAGAGAAAAGAACAAACCAAGGGGCTTCCTCTTGTTTTTGTGATCCTCTGTAAAAGGGGGCAGGGGTGTATGTTGGCGCAAAACTTATTTGTTCTAATTTATTTCTAACAAACTAATAAAATTTTAAGGCTACAAGTTTAATTCTCCCATGTTAAAGCTTGGTCTCATTAGTTGCTGGAGCGTAAAACACACTTTTATGAATAAAATGGGATATTCTCCATTTATAAGTAATTAACAGACATTGTTAATTAAATGTCATACATGGTAATATATGTTACAACATCTGCTATTATGACAACACACCATATATAGGCTATACATTCTTATATCTGTACGTTAAATGTCCATATATGTCCGCAATCTTTGCAACCCAGGAATGTCTTTTGTCTGCCTGCCTGTTTCTCCTCTCAGAGGGATGAGCGGAGGAGGGGGGACAGCAGACACCCACACGTGCTCTGAGGGCCTGTGGGATTTAGCATTTCACTTACATTTTCTTTTATCATCAGCCATAATAAATTAATTGTGTCGATACATATTCACGTTTCTTGTTTCATTAGCTATTCAACACATCATAATAGACTAATACCCAACATTAAGTAACCTTAGGCATGTTTAATTGAATAATATTAAGGTTAAGACAACAAGAACAAGAATAAAATATTCTTTTAAATATGTCATTAGAGTTGAAAGCAAGGACTTAGACTAATGAAACTGTATCCCAAATTATCGCACATCACTGAAAAATAGTTTTGTCAATACAGGACATGGTGAGCCATACTTTGTACAAATATCATTAATGTCTTCACATAAAGAACAGCTCTTGTTAACAGAGTCTCTACTGTTCTTTGTCAGCATGTTGAACTTAACTTAGCATTCTTCCTATAACATTAATTAAACATAACATATTAGTAAATACATTTGATTCTGCATAGCAAAGTCATTTCTCTGCTCTCGTAAGTTTTACAAATCTTGATGAGGTCCAGATCAGGGGATATTGGATAGTGCGGTTTTCAGTTTATCAAGCTAGTGAGGGCTGTAAACTAAAGTGGCTTAGCGTCACTCTCAACTGGAGTTCAACATTCCTTTGAGTCTTACACCATAGTGTGAATTGTATCCCCACAGGATATCAGATTAGTTTGGCTCCAAACAGACCTGCCGCAAATCGGGAAATTGTCATTTAATTTTCCATTAATGCCTTCACATCGGGCAAAGGTCCTGGTCAGAGGAAGTTTTCGGGGAAAGCTTATCACTTCTCTGGACAGACTTGTTTATGAGGCCAACTTAACTCAGAAAAATATAATTCTTTTTATCAATAAGGATACAAAATGTTCATCTGAATTGCCATTATCACACTACAAAAGAAATAGTCCCAGAAATCAGAGATCATGTTTACATGCAGCTGGTCACTAATCAGATTTGTCCCATAACCATTGATATATGACACTGTTGCCTGGAGTGTTTTCTTTGTCAGAGCAACGGTGCAATGAGAGGACCAGCTCTGTACTAAGAGAGCAGTTTCTGACTGTTCGAATGTGTCTGAATTTTACAAATCTGTTTTAGTCATATGTTGGACTTAATGCACAGTACAAACATACTATACTGTAATGATGTTTCCTTTCATCCTGCCACAATGCTACCACAGCGATACGTTCCCTGTCTGAAGTTTCTGTCATGCACATTTTCACATGTAAACACCCTGTTAGAAATCAGGTTACATGTCTACATGTCAGTCTAAACCTTGATTCTTGTTTCCACATGGTTTAAGAAATCAGATAATTGCAGAAAGTCTCAATGACCAGGTTACTTAAGTGTACATAAACACACTGATTATCTCTGTCTGGTTGATGTAGAGGTTCATCCTGATGGACAACCCCAGCAGACTGTACACCGTCATCCAGGAAAACCTGCCAGCAGCCAATGGGATCATCCACATCATCGACCGACCAATCACACTTTCTGAAAGGCCTCCGCCTGACAAACAGGTGAGTTAAAGGGTCACCAAATAAAGTTTACTAAAAAACATTTGAATCAAAAATAGAACATAAAATCCTTCAACATAAACTCAGCATTTATTTTGCTCACTATATTTGTTTATCTGCCTTAATGCGTTTAATATTTTATTTTTATGATTTTACAGCAGTCTACAGTATGAAAGTGAATGTCAGTCACTTGATCTTCTTTTTTTGTGTCCAGTTTGCTGATAAGACAATTGGTGAGATTCTGACTAAGGATGAAAAATACAACCGCTTCCTGTCTCTGGTTGATGTGAGTATTTTGTTCTGCCAGTAACATCATACATGCTTTAACCCCACATGAGAGTGTGCGTGGTATAGTAACAGAGAGAGTCAGTATTCAAAGAGTTTGGAGGTTTGTGTCTTTTTTTTTTTTTTTTTTTTACCCTCTCTAAAACCAGAAACGGAAGAGAGAAAAGCGTAAGGAATGGATTACACACTGTGTTTATCTGCTCTAATGTAAGACGCTAACATTAACATGCCTGGCTAACTAGCTTACAGTACAGAGTAGTGTAGTGTTATTTCTAAGGTTAATACTACATTATTTTTTAAATGACATTATTTTAATTTTTATACTCCAGCAAACCCAGCCAAACTCATTATCATACATAGCGATGTCTGTTAGCTTTAGCCTCAGTCTTTTAGCATGATGTCATGTATGTACGCATGTTAGCCATCATGTGTATATTGAAGACCCTTTTACAAGATTCTTGTTTTAAATGAGTCAGCTGGAAACATAAGAAATTCAGCCAGATGCGTTTTCAACTAACTCATGGAGCTAACATTGCTTGGTTAGGTAGCTAGCTACATCTGATACAGTCTGCCAGTGACAGTTGTCATTTCAGCAAAATCCACAGTTTGCTCCAAGCTGCTTTTGCTTACTTCTATCTGAAATCAAGGAGTCATTGTTTCAAAAATTAATAAACATTTTGAAAGGTAAATCTGCCACGTTATCATTGTAAACTGCATACATACCGTGTGAGAATGGAAAGATTGATAGCCGCACCAACAGTAACTAAGGGGAGGCAGGGCTTAGCTAACAGTCAATTGTCAGACAAGTTGGAACCCTTTCCAAATGAGAAATCCTCGGCTCTAATCAGATGTGGTGTGTTTGTGTGTGTTTATAGAATAGCGGGTCGCCCCCTCCCCTGCGGGGCCCGGGACCCCTGACTGTGTTTGTCCCCACCAACCAGGCTGTGGACCGAGCCAGAGACGGCAGTATCTTGTACATGCTGAACGACGTAGGTGTAATTAGTACTTAAGTTTACATTTAATTATTTGTAATTGTTATATACAGGTAACATCTGCTGACACTATATTTTTCTTATTATCAACAAATCTCATGAAAAGACGAAAACCAATAATGTGTTAGTCTGAATCTCAATACTGTATGACTTCCTGACACTGTCTGTAGCTCTCAGCCCCAAAATCAATGGTCCCTATTGAAGATGTAAGTCTTAAAAAATTATCTCACAAATAATTAGTTTTATTTATCTAAAGAGATCAATAAAGTATTTCTGATCTGATTTAAAAATAAAAAAATAAAAAAGACTCAGTTATTTCCTACATAATGTCAACAACCACCCCAGCTACCAATTGTTATCCCTTTTAGTTATCATTACACTATGTGAAGATTACCTGGATTTTTAAATGATATTGTGCTCTTTTTCAAGGCCAAACATAAACTTCAGGAACTTCTCAGACACCATGTTTTCTCCCAGGCTATGGTAAGACACCCCCACCCCATGCTCCCTTCATCAATCTATCCTTCTAGCAGTCCTTCCTTCCTGCTTCTTTCTTACTTTTTGTCTTTCTCGTGAAGAAGGTGAAGAAAGAAATGCCTTTCTGTCCAACACTTTAGTCATCAGCAAAATATATCGTAATCGACCTGGCCACCTCTACACATCTTAGAAGGCAAATTGTCATGATATTTCCTGATCCCATTCCTGCTCTCCAGAGGATGAACCCTTTTAGATTTAATGACCCCATAACCTTTTTCGATAACGCCACCCTCAGGGCAAACTTTACAGTTTCAGCTCCACTGCTGGTAAGGCACTGAGAAAAGCTAAATCCATAAAAACAAAACAAACATTTTAGTTGATGATAATTTTTTCTGTTTGTAGCTGACAGTCGACGAGTTGGCTACTCTCCCTCAGATTCAGACGATGGCTAATCAGATCGTCACCATCACTGTGTCCGATAATGTAAGTGCCCCTTTTAATTCTTCGTGGTGTCTCTTATAATTTGACTTGTTTCCTGACTAGTTTATAGCAAACATTAGCAGTTTTCCATTAACCCTAGGTGCCCTGCTCTTTCCTCTGAAGGGTGAGATCCAATTGGGCGAGAAGGGCGTCCGTCTGGTGAGCACCAACATTGTGGCGTCCAACGGGATCATCCATATGATTGACGGGCTTTTGTACCCGCCCTCCATTCTTCCCATCCTGCCTCACCGCTGCGATGTCATCGAGCACAAGATCACCGTGGTGAGCAGAGGCAGGCCGCGAGTCAAATCAAACCCTGAACAATACACTGAACAACACACTCACACACACACACACACACACACACACACACACACACAGACTCTGAATCAAACTCAGTGAGAGCTGCAGAGATAACAGGCCAATATAAAGATGAATCCAACATTAGCTGGCCGCTGTCAGCTAGCTAATGTTGAGATGCAGAGTTCATGCATTTTTTGCCTAGCTGGGTTACAGTTTATTTGATTGGACAGATAAAAATGGTTTTGGGTGGCTTGTGATAATTTGGGCTCCTTTTTGTACCATTTTTGCAGTTTCCCGTGATGAAATGTTTTAGGCTACGTAGTTCCGTAGGCTTGATACGTAATGACCGATGACCGACAAAACCAAATAACGTTTCAGTTTATTACAACTAGGCAAAAACTTTTTTCCTCTAAAATGTATTATTTGGTTACGGGACGCCATTGTAAACGAGGGGTTGACAGCGGCGAGCATGAACCACAACGTCTCTGGTTCGAGTCGGACTGGGGACCTTTGTTGCATGTCATTCCCCTCTCTCTCCCCTGTCCTGTTATCTCTCTAATAAAGGCAGAAAAATCTCAAAACATTTTTTGAAATTATTTGGTTACAAAGTCATAGCTGTGTGATAAAAGCCTTGAAAAACATTTATTCATATAGACTTTTTATGTTTAATGTAATGTTATTCAAAACCCTGGTTTTGGGTCTGCCTAAACTTATACACATAAAACAGAATACCAGAGGCACATCTTAGGACCAAACACTATTTATTTTTATTTTTGCCACAGAACATAACTGGAAGGCTTTGAGGAGCGAAATTCCTTTCCAGCACCATACGGCTAACCCATTACTAAGTATGTCACACTGTTATTAAAGTGTTGACATTGGTATAGACGCAGGCATGTTTGCGATCAAGATCCTTGTGTGTGTGTGTGTGTGTGTGTGTGTGTGTGTGTTATTTTAACTAAATACCGTCATACCCCATTTCAGACAAAACAAAAAAAAGTATTTCATAAAATTCATGTGTTGGATGGCCAAAAAACCCTCTCTTATAAACAAAATAAAAAGGAGAAAGAAATAAAAAGCTTCTTAGAGCACAAGTCAGGTTTGAGGCCATGAAGTGAACTAAATCACCTGGTAATGTAAGTGTGCACACCTGTCAAGGATTGAAACTCTGATCTGTCTACCAGGTATGTGTCTAACTTACTAGTTGACTATTTCAGCAGTGAGAGAAATAGTTGTTATGGACAAAATGACTTCAATTGGACTTATAATAGTTTATTATCTCTGTGTGAAGAGATTAACAGGCCAATAGAAGCTCAAAGCTAACAGTGATGCTAACAGTAAGGCTAAGTATAATTTTTTTTCTGTGTGTTTGTGTGTTTTCAGGGTCCATGTGTTCACTGCAGTTACCTCTATGAGACTCAATGTCCAGATGGCAGCACTGAAATGGTAAAACACGTTATTAATACAACATTTCTATTCTACAGAGCACCCTGGGTATGGAGGACCAGAACTGCCAAAATAAAAAATAAAGAAATAATTTACTCAATAAATAAATTAATATGCCATTAAATAATAATCTGTATTTATTTACATTTGTATTAATTCCACGTGAGCGAGGAGTAAGTTGGAAACATGATAGATGCGTACTGAGAATAGCGAGCTAGCTTATTTGCTGAAGATCCATAGCCTGGGACTTTCTGGGCGAGCCTACCCAGCAGCTCACGTTTTTGTTCCGGCAGCAGCAAAGAGAAGCTTCACAAACTGGCCAATTGCAATAACAATACACCAAAACATCCCACAGGAGATAAAGGCAGAGAACCACAGGTCCCCATTTTTGTTTTGTTTTTTTATAATGGACATTTGTGTTGTGATACTTAAACAAACCATCAGAGATAAAAGTATCTTGTGTACGAGACCGGTCTCTTGAGAGAGCTCCAGCTAGCTCACAGCGGGGTCTGTAAATGAAAAAATTAAATGGGGAAAGTAAATAAATATGGGAATTAATACAAATGTAAATAAATACAGAAACAAATAAAAATAAAAATAATTTGTTTCACATTTTATAAATCATTTAATGCCTAAATTAATTTTAATATTTTTGGTGCATTTAATGGCATATTAATTTATTTATTGAGTTGTTTATTTATGTATTTATTATTTTGGCAGGTCCGGTCCTCCATACCCAGGGGGGGGCATACGGTAGAAAAAAACTATAGATGTGGAAATCTGTGCAAATGGATTGATAAATCGCACGGTCAGTTTGGTAATCCATGAGCAGAGGTTAATTAAATGTAAGGTGAAAAATATCTGGAGGAGCTTTTAAAGATGTGTTCATGGAAACAGTAAGACTTCTGATTTGACCTCTGACCTTCAGAATAAAAGGGGTGAGCGTTAGAAAGTGTTTATTTGTATACACTGAATGAAAGCACAGATTATAATTGGTGTCAGAAAAATAAAATTAAGTACAGAATATGGGAATTTTGATCATTTTCACCAGATATTACTTTATTTTACCTGGTGTGACCATTAGATACTGTATTACATTACTTAAAAACTTGAAATAAATAATAATTCCCTGCTTTTGCTGATTGCCAGGTCCATATTCCAGAAGTGTTGCTTTAAAATTTCTGCTAAATCATGAGCTCAGTTTAGCAATTTGTGTGCATATTTTTCCACAACAATATTTTTTTCTACCCAATGAAACCTGATGGGCAATATGGAGGAGAACAGAAAGCCAACAAATCTGTGTGTCTGTCTGCAGGACAGTCATCAGAACGGCTGTGAATATGTCACGTCTCCTCTCAGGCCAACACTCAGTACAGGCTGCGCCAAATTCTGCAACGCCACCAAACAGGTGAGTGGGATCAGTGAACACTGCATATCAAGGGTTTTTTTTAGCTTCATTCATCTACCACTCAGCTATATTTACTACTAATGGTGCCTTCAAATGAGAAGGTGTTTACTGTGTTGACTGTGTGAGTACAACCAACCATAACCATTTTTCAGTGATCACCGATATTGACATATGCTGACACTTTTACAAATGGTGGAGCCCATGTACTCCCCTTCTTGTTCCTCAGTTTGGTGTGAAAATGCAAAAAAATATGGTTCACCTTTTTTTTTTTTTTTTTCAGCAACACAGGGTTCATTTTCTACAAGAAAATGAAACCTGTATTGACCACCCACCAGTCCATCTCACCCAAATCAGAAATCTCGCTAGAATCTCATTGAACTCTGGAAGACATAGTAAACAAAAGTACCTTAAAATAATAATTAAAGATCGGATGACAATTATAACAGTTTTTCAACTTTAAAGTGGCTATAATCAATCAGATCAGATGACTACTTGTGCGTGAACAGGGTCACTCATAGTGACCAACCCAAAGATAATTATCACTCAACTCTGCAGTTTCCCTCAGCTCTACAGATTTTTATGGTGTTTTTCAGTTCATTGTTTTGGTCTTTGCTTGCAACTTAACTGTTCACTCTCACTGATCTTATAGCATAGTTTTCTGTGGCAGCAGGCAGCTGTTTTGGGCAAAGCTCCTAAAAAAAAAAAAACACTACCTGCTCAGCATCGAAGCACCAAGTTAGCTGCTAGCTGGTGAACTTAGTGGAGCATTTACCAGCTAAAGAGCCAAATATTTCCCTCAAGAGCTGGTTGAGACTAGAAACAGAGCTGAAAGAAGAATGAATATTGGACTTCAGGTGCCCAGAAACACGACTCCAAATGAATGATAAAGTTGCTCCGTATCTGTATTTGTTACTGCTGTCCCCAAGTGGCCAAAAAATCGTGCCATGATAGATCAAAATTAAGAATGTAAAGAATGGTGGGGGGGGGCGACACCAGTTGTGTTTTTGTAATTGAGTGTAGATGTTTCTGATATAAAGTTCTCATTTCTTTTGGCTGCAGTAATTCCTGCTGGCAAAATATGTCCTTTTCAAGTTGACAGATTAAGTCCTGATACGTCTTTTAAGCGCAACATAGAGGGAGAGCATATTACCACAACCAGCAAGTCAGATAAAGAACAACACACCAGTTTCCAAAAATTGTTCACATCTCTACATTCCCAATACATGTGCATTTTTGAAAAGAAAACAGAAGGGAGTGTTACGGCATACATTTTTTGTTAAACTATGTTTGAATGGCTGGCATATTATGTCTATATCAAAAACACAAACTCACAGGTACAATTTGACGGTAGCATGAAGTCAAACAAGGACCCACATTAGGAGGGTTCTTAGGTAAGGTGCTAGGAAGTAGGAAGTGACCTGTGAACTGTGCAGGTCCCACTGGTCATAAGGTGGAATAGTCCTTTATCTGGCTTTTGAAACATTCAGTATCTTTGTGTTTTAATCTGTGTGTGTTTGTTTAACAGGTAGCAGAGTGTTGTAAAGGTTTCTACGGTCCGGACTGTAAACCCTGTATTGGAGGATTCCAGCATCCCTGCTACGACAAAGGAACGGTGAGCAACAAACAAACAACTGTCACTGAAGCCTTGATTCTCAACTGATGTTTTATTTATTTATTTTTATTTTTTTACCACATGCAGTGCTTTGACGGTATCCATGGCAATGGCTCATGCAGCTGTCAGTCAGGCTTCAAGGGTGTCGCCTGCCACATCTGCTTGGATCCATCCAAACATGGAGACAAGTGTGACGAAGGTAACAGCTCTTCCTCGTTAACACTTGGAGAGCAACTCAACACCTGTTTAAGCTTTAACACGTCCCTTCACATATTCAAACAAGACTAACGCTGTGTCTGAAATCACTGTCTCTCATTCACTACTTCCTATATAATAGACACCCAATAGTTTACTCTATAGTGAGTGGTAAATTGAGATTTCGGACACCTGTTAATCATCATCATTTTGTGTCATCATTGACAGCTGTAGAGTCTCGTAATCTATAAAATGCAAAACATTGCATTGTGGGATCGTTAGTAGAAAGTAATGTACATGCCATGGACACTACTTTTTTGTTCCATTGGGGAATATTTGAGAGCACTATATAGTGGATTCATTTACTCACTCAGAATTTGGATACTCAAAAATCAAATGGTGGACAGTAAATATAGTGCACTTTACAGTAAATGGGGAGTGATTTCTTACAGACTAAGGGTCTACAATCACTAGTGACTTGTTGAGGCTGTAAGACATAAATGTCTGTACCAAATTTAATGGCAATGCAATAGTTGTGAGAGATTTTACTTAAAACCAGCAATGCCAACCTCATGGTGGTGTGAGGAAAAATCAGGATCACTAAAGTCAGTACGATTCATCCTCTAGGGACCAAGATTTGTTGTGTTTTGGTGTCAAGCCGGGGAACCAAGTAGGCAGGGGTAGGACCCAAACACAGTTTCAAACATTTAAGGAAAAAGGCTTACAGTGATTCAGGCAGGCAGTGGTAAAAAAACAGGGAAGCAGTCTAACTACAGCAAACAAATCCAAAGAAGCAAACAATAAATGAAATCCAAAAATCCAGGTGAGGTCCAAGCAAACACAGAAAATAAATCAAAGAGACTCAGGGGAAACAAGGCCGTGACGCCTGACATTGATACAACGTGCAAATGACAATGACGAACTGACATTGAACAAAAGGAAAAACTCGGACTAAATACGCTTAGGTAGGAGAGACAACAAGACACAGGTGCAATTAATCAGGGTGGGGCAAACAATCTAAACTGGAGGGAAAAGCAAACAAGGGAAGTAAACAACAAGACACACGAGAGAGGAGAACTCTACAAAATAAAACAGGACAAAACCCCAGAACTTTGACACGATTGTCTTTCCTCCTGTCACCGGATGAGTACCTGCCTCATTTTTATAAATGGCATTATGTTTTCGGGTTGTCTGTCCCATTCTTGTGAATGCGATATCTCAGGAATGCCTTGAGGCAATTTCTTCCCTTCTTGCACAAACGTCCACTTGGACTTAAGGATGTACTGATTAGAATTTGGAGGTCAAAGGTCAAGTTCACTGTGACCTCACAAAACATGTTTTTGGCCATAACTCAACAACTGATGCGGTAATTATGACGAAATTTGACATAGTATTCATAACATATGAGACTGGACAGACATGGAAGTAAACTGCAATTTGACTGGTTGGAGGAGGCATACAACTGTGGGGTGGTAATTCTAGTTACTCTTAAAACAGTAATTATCATACATGAGTCCCATTTTCTGAAGGATGCCATGAACAGGATTTTTTATATATATATATATATATATATATATATATATATATATATAAATAAATTGCCCGCTGCATCTCTAACTTTGAATATACAACTGTCGTAAGTGGTGCAGTATGAGGACCCAAATGCAGAAGATCAGGAAGTGGAGTGAGGATGCGGTAGCCGGATGACTACAGTATTTATTGGGTGCTGAAGCTTACAGGCAGACAGACAGGCAACAAACAGGTAGGCAGATACAGGTCCGGGTACAGGAAGACAGGTTACCAGCTGGCAGTGATAGAAACAAGGAAATTAGTCCAACGAGGCTTAACAAAGCCAACAGGGAGCAGGCAAAGTTCAAAGTCCAGAATACAGACATGGTCCAAGGGAGACAAAGAATAATTCCAGCCAAACTCAACAGAAACAACTGCCTGGCCGCTTGACAATGGCACAAAGAAACACACACATGACAGGAACACAATGAACAAAGGAAAAGACCCGGACTAAATACCCTAAGGGAGTTGAGACAACGAGACACAGGTGCAAACAATCAAGGAGGGGCCAACAATCAAAACTGGAGGGAATGCAAACAAAGACAGGAAGTAAAACCACATGACAAACAAGGGGTGGAGAATATTACAAAATAAAACAGGAAATATGACAAAATCTCAAAACTATAACAACTTTTTGTAACAGTTTTGTAAGTGTTAGTCTGTTGGCTGCAAAGCACCCATATATAGAAAAGAAATTGTGAACAAAGGGCCCGGTGGTGTGTTTTGCCTGCTGTGACATTATTCCACTAGTGACTAACCTGAAATTATAACATGATGTGTGTGTGTGTGTGTGTGTGTGTGTGTGTGTGTGTGTGTCTTCAGAGTGTCGCTGTGTCCACGGTGTGTGTGATAACCGTCCAGGCAGCCGTGGTCTGTGTCGGAGAGGATCATGTATGGAGGGATACTCCGGAGAAAACTGTGACAAGACGGCCACGCCCTGCAACTCTGACGGACTCCAGGAACACTGTCACATCCACGCTTACTGCACACAGACAGGACTGCATACTATGTAAGATACTACTACTATTACCACAACTGCCAGTGTTAATTTTGGCACCTGGTTTTGATTTATTTTTATTCTTTTAACTAAAGTGTGTATTCATTTGTCACATTTTAGTCAGCAAAAACATTTTAGTCTTGTTTTCATAATTTTTTAGAAAGCATTCAGAGGCTACAGCTGTCCCCATCTTGATGTTTACAGTGTATTTAGCCCCATGACACGCTGTCATACAACAGATGGACTCTCCTCAGTAAATCCAGCTGTTTGAACAGAGCTACTCACATTGTCATTGCTGCTCAGTTGACATTATTGCAGCTATGTGTTCTCCACTGCTGAGCACCTGATCATTCAGAAGCTGTATTCCTTCACTGTTGACTAAAATACTGATCACTGTCTGGGTTTAGCTCGAGATGAGCAGCTAAAATCTCAGATAACATTTATGCAGGAACATTATTTTAGAGTATCTAGAGGAAAATTTAGATAGGTGACAGCCGACATTAATCCTGCACTAATTCTAACTGAATGCCTTTGAACACAAAAATTGACTAATGCTCATGTTCGACTTGATAATGTTATGTTTAATGTTAGCTTACCTTTTTATAAATGTTGGCGTACAGGCCTCCCTGATTAGTTTTTTGTCCCAGCTGTTTTGTTGCTGCTTCTTGTGTAATTCTCAGTAGAATTGTAGATGAATTTTGAGTCTACAACTTTGGCCCAGACTGAAATATCTCAACAACTATAGGATGGATTGCCATGAAAATTTCATTCATAGATCCCAGAAGATGAATCCTACTGACTTTGGTGATCACCTGACTTTCACTCTAGCGCCACCATGAGGTTGACATACATGGTTCAGAGTGAAAAATCTCAATATTCATGTCCCCCGAGAGAATGATTAGTAAAAACTTTGATCTTCTGACTTTTCATCAAGCGCCATCAGCAGGTCAAAATTTCTTTTTATCCAATACTTTGGTTTTTGACCAAATACCTGCAAAACTAATGACATTCTCATCAGCAACAGTTGTACTTGTTTAGTGCCAGTTTGCAAATTTAGCACGCTAACACGCTAAACTTAGATGGTACTGTGCTTTAGTACAGCATCACAGAGCCGCTAAAATAGCTGTAGACTCTTAGTCTTGTTTCTATCCAAGAACTGGTAACGTTAACTTACATCACAGAGACATAAACATTACACTGCTCGCTGTCTGAAAGCACCTTAAGGTGGAGGCATCACTTCCTACCTGGCAGATATCTGGATGTCAAGGCACCACCTAAAGCTCAGCGAGACTAAGCTTGTTTTCTTTTGTGGGAAAGGATGCTCGCACTGAGACCTGTCCATCACCATGACAACACTTGTGTGAAACCTGTGTGTGACCCCGGATGATGAACTGTTGTTCTCACCAAACATATCAGCAGTAGCTTTTGTAGATTCTTCCTGTACAACTTTTGGAGGTTTCACTCCTCCCTCACTAGGGAGGCAGCCCAGTTGCTTATCCAGATGTTTTTTCCCACCTGGTCTACCGCAGCTCTTTCCTCTCTGATGTGTGTTTGTAACCTGTTGGTTTACAGTGACAGTTCCGACTGGAACATAAAGTGATTAGCGCCACATTGATCTTCAGTTGATCTCCCTGAATACCTACACAGTACTGCACCAACTATACACCCATTTATACATCCATACCCATGTGACTGCTGTTAGCTGCGAGCTGAAATCATCCAACCCAATCATTCTTTACCGAGATTTAAAAGAGCATTCAGTAATTCTTCAATGGTTCACTGCAAAATAAACAGAATTTATTAGCAGGGGTTCACAGGGGATCAACATCAGTCACCATTAGTTACCTCAACAGCTGCTGAGTTTGTTCATCATCAATCAAAAATCTGTATGTGCATGTTGTACCAGGTGTGTGTGTAGAGATGGATATGAGGGCGACGGCCACTCCTGTTCTCCCATCAACCCCTGCCTGAAGAGCAACCGAGGAGGCTGTGACACCAACGTAAGACTTACTGTTCGTGTTTGTGTGTGTGGATGGTAATAACTATTTAAACCTCCCTTCGCAATTGTCTCAGAAGCAATCTGCAACATCCTCCCTCCAATATCTAAAAATAATAAAAACAATATTGAGTCTGTAGCAATCATTTCCCCATTCAATAAATAATGGCAAAACATAAGGATAGCCCTGGGCTAAGATATGCAGTGTGAAAAGCCCTATTAAATTTGTGTAACCCCATTTAAACAGTTAATATCTTCTTTTTTATTGTTCTTGTTGATGGAGCAATTATTTTCACAACCACCACCAATGAGCGGATTTGAAGTGAAATTAGCAATTGTCAGATTAATGGAAAAACTAACAAAAATGGTGCATTCCATTGTCCAAATATTTTTGCCACTATCTATTTTTATATTGGGCTACTGAATAACACCATATATCACTGCACTCTTTTATGCAAACAAATAAGTCTATAAATGTGTATATAATGTGTTTTAAGGCCTGATTTTAAAAGCTGTGACTGTGCCAGCAACAAGCGTTACAATAGTCTAGGCGTGAAGATATAAAAGCTTGAATAATAATTTTGGATTGTTTAAAGACAACATTGCTCTGATTGGCTATGTCTACTTTATCTTTTCTGTTTACAATAAATCTCACAAGGGAGTCCAGTCAAACTACCTCCCTCCAGCCAAAAGAAAAATTACTTAGCACCCCCCCCAAATCATTTTCTAAAGCGAACCTCAGTATCCCTGAACACAGAACCACAAATCTTTAAAAGAAGTGAGCCCAATAACAAAAGCAGCGTGAAATTTCCTCCCGTGTTCATCCTGTGATGAATCTGACCACCCACTAAACAGCAATGAATGGACCCTTGCACCTGACCGCATGTCGGGGCATCCGCAGCAGTGTTACCCGAAGTCGAACGACGCAGCTCTGAAATTTCATGCATTTTGAACACCGCACAAAGGAGTTAAATGTCACTTCCTGTGTCCACTATGTGGCGCTAGACAACACCCCCTAATTATATGTCAGGTTCCAGTATATCAAGTGTGGACCACACTATGAAAATTTCACATACATCAAATCATGATTGTCACACAAGGCCTACTTCCTGTTGCCAGTAGGTGGCGCAATGACTATGATTCCTTAATGGCATGTAGATATCCTCAGACCGGTACTCTTATCAAACATGTGAAATTTGGGGAAGACTGGACAATGTACACTCAAGTTATAACAGCGTCCTATTTCATGGCGAATAATACATCGCCACAGCAACAGCTTTTTTGCTAGAATTTGATGTGGATGTGCTCAACCTGCAAGGAGGAGTATGTCAAAGTATAAAAGGTGTAATTTCCTGTTGCCAGTAGGTGGCACTATGACTGAATCTTGACTGAAACTTCCTGTTTAATGACGAAACATCAAAATTTGACGCTACGGACACACCTTTCGACGAAAACTCAAGCTTTTGATAACTTTTCATTGCAAAGGTCTTCAGATTGCTCTGCGAAAATTAGAAGTTGATCCAATTAATTCTCTAGGAGGAGTTTGTTAAAGTACGGAGCCTTTAAATAGCAAAGAATGGCCCAAAAGTGCACATTTCATTCATAATGGCTGACTTCCTGTTGGGTTTAGGGTATGATTCCAAGAGGCTTTTTTGTATGTCTTGTATGTCAAACGCCAAAAGTAGGCTGAGGACTCCTCTTTTTTTTTTTTTTTTTCAATTTTGTAGGGGGTGCTATGGAGCCATTTTGTCACACCCATGCCCAAGACCCATAAAACACGTAAATTTTTGCCACTTCTGATAAGTGAGCAAAATTTCATGAGTTTTTGAGCACCTGCAAATAATTTTTATTAATACTGGATTGGTCCGCAATCATAGATCCAGACACTGCAGCTCCGGAGATAGAAATACCTGCTAAAAGCGACAGAAGGAGAGAGGAGAGAGATGAGAAAGCACAAAACTACGGGAGAGAGAAGATGTTGAGTTAGTAACATGTAGTAATGGGATAAAAATGCATACAGATGGAGAGGGAGAGGAGGAGAGAGGTGCATCATGGGAAGTCTCCCAGCAGTCTAGGCCTATAGCAGCATATCTAAGGGATGGTTCAGGACTCACCTGAGCCAGCCCTAACTATAAGCTTACTCTTAAATGTGGAGATGGTGTCTGCCTCCCGAATCCAAACTGGGGCCTGATTCCACAGGAGAGGAGCTTGATAACTGAAGGCTCTGGCTCCCAATCCACTTTTGGAGACTCTAGGAACCACAAGTAACCCTGCATTTTGGGAGCGCAGTGTTCTAGTCGGATAATAAGGTATTATGGTTATAAGGTATAAGAACAAAATGAAGACTTTGGAGTGGCCTAGTCAAAGTCCTGACCTGAATCCTATTGAGATGCTGTGGCATGACCTTAAAAAGGCAGTTCATGCTCGAAAACCCTCCAATGTGGCTGAATTACAACAATTCTGCAAAGATGAGTGGGCCAAAATTCCTCCACAGCGCTGTAAAAGACTCACTGCAAGTTATCGCAAATGCTTGATTGCAGTTGTTGCTGCTAAGGGTGGCCCAACCAGTTATTAAGTTTAGGGGACAATCACTTTTTCACACAGAGCCATGTAGGTTTGGATTTTGATTTCCCTTAATAATAACAACCTTCATTTAAAAAATGCATTTTGTGTTTACTTGTGTTATCTTTGACTAATATTTAAATTTGTTTGATGATCTGAACCATTTAAATTTGACAAACATGCAAAAAAAAAAAAAGAAATCAGGAAGGGGGCAAACACTTTTTCACACCACTGTATAATATTGGTAAGCTGACAGTTTCTGTGGTGTGTTGTTGACTGTCATATTCAAAGCTGTCTACCTGCCTTTATAACGCATCCTCCCTCTCCCCCACCCACCCACCCACCCCACAGGCAGAGTGTGTGTATGTGGGTCCAGGTAATGCATCGTGCTTGTGTGTTGAGGGTTGGACAGGTGACGGCAGTGTGTGTGTGGAGATCAACAACTGTCAGCTGGAGAGTCGAGGAGGCTGCAGCCCCAACGCCAACTGTAACCACATCGGACCTGGACAGGCACGTTACTAACAAATAATGATGGATAACAAGCATTAGTTAATAATCATTAACTAAAAAGCTATTTTTTTTACATTTTTGATTTTTATCTTTTTTTCTCCCTGTTTGGGATGCCTTTCCTTCTCCATGTATTTCTAAAAGGCAAGTGACTGGCAGTGTTTTCTAAAGCATTGTTGATGTTTTCACTCTTGTCTCACACTTCTATTTTTAACAAATGTAACAATCCAAATCAACTCAGATGTACGTCACTACACTTGTTCTCATTATCTCCTATTGTCTATATGATTTATTAACTAGTTACTAATCAGCTGTCTGTCAGCTGTAAATACTGTAGAAGACTGTTAAGAACGGTCTGTTTATCTGTCTGTGTGTTTGCAGAGTGAGTGTGTATGTAAAACAGGTTACATGGGGAACGGTATCGTGTGTGATCTCATTAACCCCTGCCTCAAGAAGAATGGAGGCTGCCATGACTTGGTAAACACACACACACACACACACACACAAAGTGTGTTATATTATGTCAGCCATGAAGAAAGAATTGGTTACTAAGGCTGTTACTAAGGATTTCAAAGATGGGTTTTGTTTTCATAATTGTGGCTTTTCTGACTGTGGGTCATGTTAACTTTACATTCACCACCTCTATTGAGATTTGGGAAAGACTTTGGCAAAACAAGATATGTCAGGACAAGCACCACAAGCCTCCTAAAACTAAAATAAGCTCCAAATAAGCTTAAATTTTTACATGAATTACTTCTGCTGATGCTTGGCTCTGAGTCCAAACAAAAGTAAATACAGAAAGTAAGCTCTGTGCTGCTGAGACTTCTGCCTCGACCTTAATGGTGATAAATGGTTTGTGATGCTCAAAGCACCCAAAAAATACAGCTACTGCTCTGTCTGTTTGGAGATGGACAGCTTTTGGTCATACTTTGGTAGAAGATAGTTCTCAATGATAATAGTTATTTTCTCTTACCATTAATATCTGTGGAGTAACCAAGACATTGTTCCTGAAAATACATGTTGCTGTTTAGTTTTTTTAAATGTCATTTCCAGAAGACTTTGATGTGCAATTTGTTTATTTAATTTTTATGTGTGTGTTATGAGTAACAACTCATCCATAAAAAGATGAGAACATACCTTGTGATTACTGCGATCTCAGTAGGTTAGATACATTTCCCATGATCCCTATCTGCTGTACACTCAGGCAGAGTGCTCTCCGAAGAAGGGCGGAGCTCACACCTGTACCTGTCCTGACGGCTACGCTGGAGACGGAAAGATCTGCTACGGATCATTACTGGATGTAAGTATTCAGACCAGTATCATGGAGGAGGGTGGAGCTTGCACCTGTAGGGATATCCCTACAGGTGGCTCTGATTCAAGTCCTTTAATATTGGGTACCTGCCAATACCGAGAAAATTTAACTGGGAGAATGTGACTCCTGAAATTGGCCCAATCAACTAGAGAGAAAATGTATCACACTGTTGGAGTCGTTGGAACCAGAACAACTCTGTTGTACAGTGGTGTTACAGAGTGGAGGGTCTCCCCTCACAAATGATCTTTGGCTGTGTACAGACAACGGCTTGCAGAGAGAAGTAACGTTCGTGGAATCAACGTTAAGCTGCTGCCTGTGACGTCAATTTAATGTGTGAAAGGGACGGTCAGAGCCAGCTAAAAATGTGAAGCTGCTACCTGAATGTTTTGTACAGTGCTACAACCCTAACTAAATACCATAATAACTGTGTGTGTGTGTGTGTGTTTGTAGGAGCTGGACATGAACCCAAAGCTGTACAGTTTCTACCGACTGACTCAGGTGTGTAAAAAACAGACTCACTGCTCTGTAGCTGCTCACTTATTCAATTATATACTTATTATATTTTAAAACTAACTAACACTGTGTGTGCATCCTGTTTTTACTTTGCTTTAAGTTATAGTGTTAGTGCCACACTGCCACACTGCATTCAAATGAAACTACATTTAAATGGAACAGGGTGACCAAATTAGTTTTCCTTGTGGGGATTAATTATGTTATCTAGTCTACTAAACGTCTTCTAAACGTACACGTAGCTGCTGAAACAGCCTGCTGGTCGCTATAATTGTTAAGAAATTAGCCAAAACTTAAAAAAATTTAAAAAGGCTGTAAAACCTATACCTTTTCCTTTCAAAGTAGATGCAACTGCTGTAGTAATTGTGTGTGTGTGTGTGTGTGTGTGTGTGTGTGTGTTTTTAGCAGTACAGTCTCTTCTCTAAGGACCTGAGTGGGAACCTCACATTGTTGGTTCCGTCCAGTGCAGCTCTGAGGAACATTAGTTTAGGTCAGGACTCGTTCTGGACCAGCCGACACCACCTGCCCCACTTCCTGCGGTCAGTCATCTCACACACTGATCAGACATGTATAACACACACACACACACACACACACACAGACACTCTCACACTTTGCTCAGGAAGGTAGCAGTATAGCAGTATATTAAGTTTGTGTGTCTGGATCTACAACAGACATCATGCCTGTAAATCCTCTTCTTTTCTCTGTCTTCTCCAGAGTCAGATGAGAAGATGGATATCAGTTTCCTCTCTGTGTTTCCAGTACAGAGAGATCCAGGACATGTAAAATCTTATCTTAGCACAAAGATTGGAAGAATAGCTGTCAATCTTCTCATCTGACTAGCTAACAAAATGAGCTAGCTTGGTGTGCAGTTGTGGCTGGCTAGTGCTACCAGTGTCGTGCAAGTTCACACTTCCAAAAAAGTACCAAGAAATTAACTAGTTCACGTTCATTTCTTCCTTTTTTTTCCTTTACAAAATTCTTTGAGTTTGACTTGGGTGGAGGAACTTTGTGGCTGTTGGCTCATCTTACCCTTTGTTAATTATTCACTCGCAGATATTTCCCAAGACAGGTCAGATGCTTCAGCTCCATTCAAAAATCTGTGACCCATCAGATTCTGTGACCCAAAACACCAGCATGCTGGGTGACGTAAAACACAGTGCATGAGCGTCGTTAACTCTTGAGGGAGTGAATGATGCTCATGTTCATTAGTTGCAAACGGATACGTTCAGTTCACCGTTCACCAAAACCATGAGCGTGATCAATGATTGGCGCTCTTGTAGTGCATTTATGCACCAGTTAGCTTGCCAGCTAGTAGTAGAAATAGTTCGCAACTAAGCAACTCACCAAGCTTCCAATACAACCTATTTTGTAAAGACCAATGCCAATGAATTGATCGACTAACAAGTATTGTTTTTGTATCAAAAGTCTGATATATCCTATTCCTCTGTGCCATAGAGCTCCAATGATGTCCAAAAACTGTTAAAAACACATAAATGAGCCACAGTGTTGTACTGGGTGACATGTTCCTTCATTACCATAAACACACACACTGTGGTTTATTTTGACTCAGTCCCACACACACCGTCCTGCTGCCCCAAACACTCACTAGAGCACCAAATATATAATAATCCACCACTGAAAATAGTCCCCAACAAATGCACTATTTCCTCCTTTTGAGTAACATTTGCTAAAAACTACAGTGACCAGCTTACAGAGACTTTTTAAAAATGAAACTATACTGTATATTTGTGAGCCGTTTTGACAGATTTATGTCAGAAATGTACGTTGCACATTCTTGGTTTAGGTTGTTTCAAGAGATTTGTTGACAATAAGGGAAATAAAGAATGTACTGCTCAGGAAGACTGCTGTTTTCTCTGACAATGTTGATGCTAATCATGCTTGAACTAGATCCACCAGCAAGCAGATCCAGTATTCAGTAAACGTTTTGACCCATCTGTCATGGTGTAAATCTTTTACTTCACTGTTCACCTCTGGAACATTGGACTTGATGCAACGCAGATCCTTCAGGCTTGAAGCCACATCCACAATCTCCCAGGAGCACATTGTGAGTTTGTGTTTAGTGAAATGAGTCGTAACCATTTCCTTTTGCTCCTTCTGGTTGCAGGGCCCACATCCTGCCAGGGATCTACTCTGTAGAAGATCTGGACAGACTGGTGGGCACCAGGCTCCCCACCCTGAATTCCCCCACCTACTGGGAGATCAGCAACAGCAGCGGGGTAAGAATGGGGTAATTGCAAAAGACCGACTGACTACACATTTAGGTTGATTTACTAAGACCACAGGTGTATTAAGGGTGTTAGGGTTAGGCCATGTGCACACTGTCCGCTACAATTCATGTATACATACCCACACTCTGGGAGTTGCCGCTGCAGTGTGCGGCACTGTTGTTTGTGCTGTGGACTACAGTGCATGTAAACATGTTCTCTGGTTACTTGCATAACCCGATTTCTCTAAGTAACCTGATTTCTTGAGTGCACGTAAATATACTGACTGTGACGACTAATGTTCAACAAAAAATTCTTACAGCACATAACTCGGAAACCACAAACTGCCATTTTTACATTTCTTTATGTAAATAAACAAGATAGAACATGTTAATTAGTGAGTTTCAGAGGCGTTGGTAGTATTTTTAAACTTTGGACAGAGCCAGGCTAGCTGTTTCCCACTGCTTCCAGTCTTTATGCTAAGCTAGGCTAACCATCTTCTTATTTTTCTTCTTATTTTGATTGAAGGAAAGTGAATAAGCACAAGCGAATGTTGAACTATTCCTTAAATTCAGTAATGTATAAATAGACCTATAGATTAGGCTGTATTATATTTAATGAATAATACACTGAATAATACACGTTTTTTTCCAGGTGGATTTGAACTGCAGCCGAATCTTGTTACTTCATTATTAAATATGTCTATGCAGAATCACACTATAGTTATTTCCTGACCTCTGTGATCTCAAATCCCTTTTCTGAACTGCACCTTCTGAGCTCGGCTTCACTCACAGAGACTGGAGGGTTCAGTCCCAGGTGTAGACTGTGTAATGAACTACTGCCTCAGCAAATCAGACATTAATTACACACAATTTGCGAGTGTCTGGTACTCTGTCAAAAATATCCCAATCACACCTGACATATTTTTAGATGTTTTTCAGAGCTAGGTACACACACACACACACACACACAGTATATATTTAACTGTTGTTAATTTGCTCCAGGTGATCCATATTGGAAGGGCCTCCATCCTCACCCACAACCTGCCTGCAATTAATGGCTACATCCACATCATAGACCAGGTAAGAGTCAACCAGGAGGCTAAGTAGAGCAAACAACATATTGGTGATTTAGCTGTTCTTAGAGCTTTACCTAGTGTAGCTAGTTTGTCCTGATGGTTGTTGATGGTGTTTTGTTACAAGGGTTCATCCTCTGGAGGCCATCAACATCCACAGCAAATTTCATGGGAAACTGTTGAACAGACAGACAACATTATCCTTAAAGGCCCAGTGAAACAGCATTAGTTTTCCTAATAGACAGATACTTTATTTATCCCCAGTGGGGAAATTTGCATGTCACAGCAGCGGTACACGAACGACCCACGCAGTACAAAGAATAGTGCAAAAACAAATGTCAAACATAAGTATCATTTTGAGAGGGATTTCATGAAATTGTTCAGGAATTTGGTTGGCTCATTCAAAAGTGGCTCAGTGACCTCGAGTCTCTCGAGAATACAGGGTGATATGGAGCTGTTGTAGAGGACTGTTCACCTGCGCACACACACACACACACACACACACATACCTCCCTTATGAATGAAAGCAAATTTGAGTCATTTTGGTTCCTAAATAATATTTATTTATAAAATAAATATTTAATGAACTGAAACCCTGTCTGTTTACTTGTTTATTTACTTATTTGTTTGTGGTCAGATACTGACCCCACCCCACTCAGAGCTCCCCCCCGAGCCCCCCACCCTGATGGCCTTCCTGAACTCCTCTTCCGACTTCACCTTGTTCAGACAGTACGCTCTGGTAAGTTATCTGTCTGTCTCTCTGAACTCAACCTCGTTAGATTTTTTCTGTGTGTTTTAAAGTGTGTGTGTTTTTTTTCCCCAGATGTACAATCTGTCAGAGGTTCTGGGTGTGTTTGATTTCACCCTCCTGCTGCCAACAGATGATGCCATCAGGCAGCACCTCAACAGGACTAACTCTTCCATCCTGGTAGGTCCAGATGTTATGAGCCAGTGCTGGCCTGCAAACCCTCCACTATGATCAAAATTACACGAAAATGGATGCTACAGCATACATATCTGCTCTGTAAATCACTTGTTCTGCATTCTCTTTGAATAAAAATCAGAAACCAAAAGGGAGAAATTTATATTTTATATTTTTGGTTTCATGATGGTGCCCCCTTGTTTTGCTTTAACTCATCTGAATATTGTCTCTTTACATAGATGAAGAACTTGTTTCCATATAGCCAATCAAATTGCTTAATTTTAAACCACATTTGCATTAAGAGATAACGTCAGCATTCTGTCGTAGGCAGACGGTCACACTGAGCCAGACAGCAGCCTGCTACAAAACACAAGAACCACAGACTCTGAACAACAACCCAAATTACCTTTCCTGCTAACGTCGTCTTCTTTTTATCTAACTTACACAAACATGAACACAGGTCTTGTCTTGCACCTTAGCTTGTTGAACGAGCAACCAAACAAACATTCACTGGGGAAAAGTGCACTGCTAATGTTAGTTTGCAGGTTAGATAGCTGCTCAGCTCCTCAGCTGTCACACATTAAACAGCATGTAAACGTACCTGCAAATGTTACTTCGGTCTGGTTACATGCTGGTGCGGTCCTTACTCTTCTAAACCACTAACAACACGCTGTCTGCCCATGACATGTAGGCTACAGCGCCAGTTTGTTTACTTTGTCTCTTGTTCCTATGTTGGAGCTCAGCCTGCCAGCTTCTGTCAATCAAACACAGACAGGGACACGCCCCTCCAGCTGGCTGAGAGGAAAAGTATTTCTGACATTTCCCCAAAGACCTTTTTTTTCTTCCATTTAATAATGTTATGGCACAGGTAGTACGGGTCATTATGCTCCAACCAATCAGCAGTGACTAAGGCTGGGTATTGGAACTCGATACCTTACCGAAATAATCCAGTACCAAGTAGTATCGAAACGTCTCCAATCAAACGATACGTGCATTTGATTCTTTTTGTACCCAGATCTAGAAAAAAACGACTATTTGTATAGTTTTGCTCGCAGCCAATCACCGCAAGCGTTCTTCGATTTATTGCGACATGTAATTGGCCCACTACTGCACCTACAGCTAGCAGCTACAGAGAGTGGGCTGCCCCTCCACACACACTGAGCACTTAATCGCCTCATTCTCCTGCGGGCTGGACCCGGACTCAGCTCCAGAGTAGTGTGTGGAGTACTGATGGAGTGTGCCAGTGTGTGGCAGCCTGCCCTGCAGACATCCACTCTGCCTAGCCCAGAGACACTCTGACAGCGACTGATTTGTAAAACAGACACAACCAGAGCTACACATAGCCTAATACAACCTCTAAGCTTGACTCAAACTGTTAATAATATAGTATTATTATTATTATTATAGTATTTCAGAATTTCCCATTACTCAACACTCTGATAAACCAGGGTGGTCTGTTGGGCTGGCTCTCTACACTTATCTCGTGCATTAATATCAAATTCAAGAACACTTTCAAAATATATTTGTGTAAAAATCATTTGGATGGGGGAGGAGTGGAGGCATTTTACGCAACTGAATGCTTCCATTCACATGATGGGTATCGAATGAAGTACTCTAGTGGTATCTATCACTTTAAGGGTACTAGTTTTGGTAGGTATTGTAATTTTTTAAACGATACCCAGCCCTAGCAGTGACTAACGTTTGTCATGTCAATGATAGAAATATGTTGATTTAAGAATTGTTATTATTTCTGTAAATTGACTCACAACAACCTGCACAGCTGCAAACATCTCATCCACACATGAAGATAATGTCCTCATTCTTTATTCCGCCTAAAAAGCTCTGATTGGTCAGTTGTTTTTCCAACTGGGGAAACAGCTGCCAATCGGCACAACAACAGACTTATCAGAGATGTGGGCGGACATTATCAATAAACCAGAATTATCCTTTAACCCACCTCTTCTGTCTATCTGTTTGTGTATCTCTATTTGTCTGTCTCTCTGTCCAGGACTCTGATGTGTTCAAGTACCATGTGATTCTCATGGAGCTGCTCTTCCCCAACCACCTGCATGACGGCACTATGAGAAGCACACTGCTGGGTAGCGAGTACCAGGTCCAGTTCCACTTAAACAACAACAACCAGGTAACAATAGTTGGACCACAAGTTTTCACAGTCATGTGAGCAACCTTCCAAAATCTTTCTCACACCAGAACATTGAAGTGTCTATTAGTTTAAGGACCATGCTGCTGCATTTGCATTCCTGCCAGTTTTTTGATTGATTTCCTTACTTTCAGGCAGCCATACGTTTCAATTAATTTCTATGAAAATCAAAATGCAGAGAAATAATCCATCACAGTGAATATATAGACACATTTATTTTTGGTCAAAGTTACATAATTTTTGTCTGGTGTTGCAGTTGAGAGCAGTTGTATTTTCAATTATTACCTGGTGGTGTGTTCAAGGACATTCTTACATCTGAGGTCTGAGAGTAAGCTGCAGAACAGCAAAATTATTATATAATTTGTCTTCTGAGTTTGATTTTATGACAGTGATTGTCAATTAAATGCTTATCAGCAGCTGCCTGTCAGTTCCACAGAGGAGAGTTCCTGCTCCACAGCTGCATTGTCAGGTGATGATACCAAAACTTTGACAGAGAATTAAAGCTTCCTAAATGTTGATTGTGATGGACTATCTCTATACAGCAAGTTTCAAGTCTCTGCAAGTGAATATTCATAGAAATGAACTGAGACGAATGGCTGCCCAGAAAGAAGGTAATCAATCTAAAACCTGATGGGATGATTTGAAAGATGATAAGCATTTTTGTGAAGTATAAAAGATTCATAATTAATGTGCTGAGACATGCAAACACATCTGTATGGAGGAATGGAGAATGGAAATCTGTATGGTCAGGTGGAGTGAAGAGTCTAATTTGTTTCTTGTCCTCCAGACAACTGTGAACGACATTCCTCTTGACGGCAGTTTCATTGAGACGCAGTACGGTGTCATCATAGTCCTCCCTCAGGTCCTCAAAATCCGCCGCAACAGATGCAGCAAACAGGTCACCATGAAGGTCAATGTAAGGATGGAGGGAGTGATGGATGGATGAATGAATGAATGGAAAGAAGGATAGATGGATGGACGAATGAATGAATCAATGAATCAATGGACATATATGGGTGGATGGATGGACAGATGGAGGGATGAAGGAATGGATGGGTGGATGAATGGAAGGATGAACCTGCTATTTTGGTTCATGTATGTGCAGCAGCGCCAAGTGCAAAAGGTCTGGATGAAGGGGAATATAGATAAGATGGCAATCATGTACAACATCTGTTATTATGACACGTGAGGTTTACACATAAAATTGTGACATGCATCTATATATCTATATGTACACATAGGTATACCTTTATCTATTTATTTTAAACACACACACACACAGTATATATATACTGTCTGGGTCTCTGCCAAAGACGTGCATTTGTCCTCTCCCTGAGGGGAATGCAAAAGAGGGTCAGAAGGGGCATTTCAACTTGCATTCTGTCCTGTATGTGTAAACATCCATCCATCCATCCATTTTCTACCGCTTGGTCCCGTTAGGGGTCGCGGGTGACTGGAGCCTATCCCAGTGACTTTGGGCCTTAGGCAGGGTACACCCTGGACAGTGGCCAACTCGTCGCAGGGCTGTATGTGTAAACAGTTCCTGTAAATTTAGTGTCTGTTGTTCCTGCATCAAAATCAGCATATTGAATCATCATTCTTTTCCAATATTTCTAACTAAGGATACCATATCAATTACTGTATATATTCAATTTTGCATTATAAACTCAGTTCATTTGTTCTTTTTTTCCTCTGTGAGCCCTTGATGAAGTCCAGACACCATCCTGACCATTGGCCCTTTAAAAGGGTCAGTGCTGGGTCGGGGCCATGCACGACCTGTGAAAGCAGGATGTAATTTAATAAATTGGCTTAGGTTCCGTGCCAGTTATCTGCTGTGAGTCCTGTCAGGCGTTTCTTGACCCAGAGGTCTTGTGAGCAGGAGGGTTAGAAAAAGTTCTCTCAGTTCTCTGTGAAAGGGGTAAAACTGGTGTCATCACAGCTACACCACACACCTGCAGCTAGAAGCAGTGGGTGTGGGCTTTTAAACAGTTTATTAGTACAGTGACGATAAAAATAAATAATAAAAAATGTTGGTAAGGCATTTTATATGATCGCATCAATCATATGCTATTTCACTTTTACTGTATCTCACGTCATAAATGGTCACCATAATGCATTTCATGTCGTATGCACGATCTTCGAACCCCAAAAAATGCAGAATACCGAGAAGTCTCTGTAATCCAAAACACACTTTATTCGTAATAAAGTCGAATGGTGAATGAGCAGTGTAAACAGACGACGACAGGCAAGGTGAAGCTGGCTGGAGAAGCAGGCAGACAGGCAGACAGGAATCCAGGAAACCACAGGAGCGGCGATCACCAGCACCGGGTAATGCCTTAGGCAGAGCAAAAACAGACAGGATCAAAAACACGAAGGAAAAACACACTTGCAAAAAGTACTTAGCTTAGCGAGAGCCTAGACGTGGTTGTCGTGACAATGGGGACGATCTGGCGTCGGAGTAGTGGAAGAGCCTGGTATATAAGCTGTGAAGACTGATGAGTAGATGGGAGACAGGTGTGCTGGTGATCAGCCGCAGGTGGGAGGTTCCTAGAGCCAGGCAGGTAACATACACACATACACACACCCATATCCAAAGACAAGTAGGGGACCCACAAGACACACCAGGAAGGGGAACACACAGAGAACACAGGGCTGGAGGGGAAAAGGTGGCAGACTACCACAGTACCCCCTCCTCAACGGGAGCCTCCTGGCGACCCACCAGGTTTCTCCGGGTGGGCCCGGTGAAATTCCTTCACCATCCTAGGATCGAGGATGCGGGAACGGGGAACCCAGGACCGTTCCTCTGGACCATATCCCTCCCAGTCCACAAGGTATTGGAACCCCCTCCCCCGGCGGCGGACGTCCATAAGACGTCTGACGGAGAAGGCCGGCTGGTTATCAATGACCCGGGCGGGTGGAGGGGTGACGGAAGGAGGGCACAGAGTGCTGGAGGTGACTGGTTTGAGCTGAGAAACGTGAAAGGTGGGATGGACCCTCATGGAGCGGGGTAGCTTGAGTCTGACAGCAGCAGGGTTAATGATCCGTTCAATAACAAAAGGGCCAATGTAGCGAGGAGACAGTTTCTTAGACTCAGTCCTTAATGGGATATTCTTAGAAGATAACCAAACACTCTGACCTGGTCTGTAAGTGGGTGCTGGTATTCGGCGACGATCTGCGATCTGACGGTTCCTCTCAGTCGATCGAAGAAGGGCGGCCCGAGTCTCTCTCCAAACCCTTCGGCAACGCCGGAGATGGTGTTGCACGGATGGAACCGCGAGCTCACTCTCCTGGGCTGGAAAAAGGGGTGGCTGATACCCAGCGAGGATTCAAAAGGGAGAGTCCGGAAGCTGCGCACGTTAGGGAGTTGTGCGCATACTCTACCCAGGGGAGTTGGGAACTCCAAGAGGTGGGATTGGAGGCGACCACACAACGAAGAGCTGCTTCAAGGTCCTGATTGGCTCTCTCCGTCTGCCCGTTAGATTGTGGGTGAAAGCCGGAGGAGAGACTAATGGTTGCCCCCAGAGCTTGGCCAAAAGCTCTCCAGACCTGAGAAATAAACTGGGGACCTCGATCCGAAACAATGTCCAAAGGGATCCCATGGAGTCGGAACACTTGATGAGTCAGAAGCTCAGCTGTCTCCAGCGCAGAAGGGAGCTTGGGTAAGGCCACGAAGTGTACCGCCTTGGAAAATCGGTCCACAATGGTCAGAACGGTGGTGTTCCCCTGCGATGGAGGCAGTCCGGTGACGAAGTCCAGGGCGATATGGGACCAAGGACGACTGGGAACTGGGAGTGGAAGCAGAAGACCAGCTGGTGGTCGATGTGAAGACTTCCCACGAGCACATGTAGTACAGGCGGCCACGAATGCCCGGGTGTCGGCCTCCATGGTGGTCCACCAAAAGTGCCGTCGAAGGAGAGAGAGAGTACGGGTGACGCCAGGATGACAGGCGAAACGGGAGTTGTGGACCCATTGTAGTACTTGAGATCGCATGGCGTCGGGGACAAACAAGCGGTTCGGTGGACCGTTACCTGGGTCTGGCTGATCCCTCTGGGCCTCCCTCACTTTAGCTTCGATCTCCCACGTGAGTGCCGCTACCACACAGGTGGGGGGCAGGATCGTATCTGACCCGGACTCCTGGTCCAGGGGAAGATCTTGGCGAGACAAGGCATCGGCCTTGATGTTCTTAGATCCGGGTCGGTAGGTGAGGGTGAATTCAAAACGCCCAAAAAACAACGCCCATCGTGCTTGCCGAGAGTTTAATCTTTTAGCCGACTGAATATACTCAAGGTTCTTATGGTCTGTCCAGACTATAAATGGCTGCTCAGCTCCCTCCAGCCAATGGCGCCACTCCTCCAAAGCCATCTTGACAGCCAAGAGCTCCCTGTTGCCCACATCATAATTACGTTCGGCGGGAGTGAGTCGGCGTGAGAAAAACGCACAAGGGTGGAGTCTCTGGTCGGCGTCGGAGTACTGAGAAAGTATGGCTCCGACTCCCACGTCAGAAGCATCCACCTCCACCGTGAATTGACGTGAAGCATCCGGTTGGATCAGGATGGGCGCGGCCGTGAACAGGGCCTTAAGCTTGGCCCAAGCTGTGTTAGCCTCTGCGCTCCAAGCAAAAGCCACTTTCGAGGAGGTGAGTCTGGTGAGGGGAGCCGCCACCCGACTGTAGTCACGGATGAATCTCCGATAGAAATTCGCAAACCCGAGGAAGCGTTGCAGCTGTTTACGGTTGGTAGGTGTAGGCCACTCTGATACCGCCTTTACCTTGGCCGGGTCCGTCCTCATCCGCCCACTCTCCAAGATGTAGCCCAAGAAACTGACGGAGTCCGTATGGAATTGGCACTTCTCCGCCTTGACGAAAAGACGGTTCTCCAAGAGCCGTTGTAATACTAGACGGACATGGTTGACGTGGCTGGCTGGGTCTTGGGAGAAGATGAGGATGTCGTCGAGGTATACGACAACAAAGCGGTTCAGGAAGTCACGGAGAACGTCATTCACCAGAGCCTGGAATACTGCCGGAGCGTTGGTGAGTCCGAACGGCATTACGAGGTATTCGAAATGTCCCAGGGGTGTGTTGAAGGCAGTCTTCCATTCGTCCCCCTCCCTTATGCGGACCAGATGGTAAGCATTGCGGAGATCCAGCTTAGAGAAGATGGTGGACCCGTGGAGAGGTTCGAATGTAGAATTGATGAGAGGCAGGGGTACTTGTTCTTCACGGTGATGAGGTTAAGACCTCTGTAGTCAATGCAGGGGCGTAGTGTCTTGTCCTTCTTGGCCACGAAGAAAAACCCTGCCCCTACCGGTGAGGAGGAGGCTCGAATGAGGCCTGTCTGTAAAGAGTCTCTAATGTATGTCTCCATGGCCTCCCGTTCAGGTCGGGACAGATTGTAGAGGCGACTCGATGGAAGAGAGGCGCCAGGCAGGAGATCGATGGCGCAATCATAAGGGCGGTGTGGAGGAAGGACAGAGCCCGGTCTTTACTGAACACCTCTTGTAGGTCGTGGTATTCCCTCGGGATATTGGTTAGGTCGGGAGGAGCTGGAGAGGGGTGGAAGTCTTGACCTCAGAGGGAGACCGGGCAGACTGGAGGCAGGTGGAAAGACAGTAAGAGCTCCAGCTCAGGATTCTTCCTGTCTCCCAATTAATGTGGGGATTGTGTTGCCGCAGCCAGGGATAACCCAGAACAAGAGGTGTCCGAGCGCGAGATAAGTTGAAAGCGAAGCTCCTCGCGATGATTACCGGACAAGACGAGTAACCGGGAGAGTGCGATGGGTTACCTGGGCTAGGAACGACCATCCAGAGCCTCCACCTTCCGCGGACACTGCAACAACTCCGTGGAGATGCCTGCCTGTCGAGCCAGGTCCACGTCCAGGAAGTTGTCCTCAGCTCCAGAATCGACCAGAGCCAGCAACGGAAGAGAAGTGCATGGGAGATGAAGTGTTGCCGGAACCTGTAATCGAGAGAGCTCCGGCTGACGAGGGTTGTTGTGGCTCACCAGAACCCCACTGCAACTGATGAGCCTAATCTTTTGGCCTCACAGGACAGGAAGCCAGGAAGTGCCCCTGCTGGCCGCAATAGTAGCACTCCCCCGCTGTGCGTCTCCGTAACCTCAGTTCCGGTGTGAGTCGAGCCCGACCCAGCTGCATTGGCTCCGGGTCTGGATTGACGGGTGGCTGCGGGGAATCTCCGCGGCCAAGGTCGGATCTCCGTGTTTGGAGCTCGGGGAAGAGAGAAAACGGCATGGCATGAGTCCAGAAGCCTGATGGTGACGCTCCTTGCGTCGCTCCCGAATGCGATTGTCCACCCTAATGCATAGGTTAATTAATGCGTCCAGCCCAGCGGGTTCGTCCCGGGTAGCTAACTCATCCTTGAGTTGCTCACTTAACCCCCTCTTGAATGCACTGACCAGTGCCGGTTCGTTCCAACGGGAGTCGGCGGCTAGTGTGCGAAACTCGATAGAATAATCCGCCACACTACGAGCCCCTTGGCTGGTCCGAAGCAGACGGTCACCAGCGGTTCCACAGGCGTTGGAGTGGTCAAAAACGGATGTCATAGTCTCCAGGAAGTCAGCCAAAGAGATCGAGGTGAGAGGCCGGCTGGCGTGTGTAGCTTCGGCCCAAGCTAACGCTCTTCCCGTAACAGTCCCACGATGTAGTTGATCTTGGACTGATCAGAGGAGAATGTGACCGGGCGCTGGCAGAAAACCAAAGAACATTGCAACAAGAAGCCCCGACAACCGGTAACCTCTCGGAGAGAAGGGCTCGGGTCCGGCATGGGAGTCCCGGTGGGGTGGTGAGGACAAGGCAGGAGCGGAGTAGCCGGTGGTGTTAACGCCACCGGGCCGAGAGAGTTGAGAAGAAAGTCTGGAGACCTGATGAGTTAACTGGGTAATCTGGGAGACCATGGCCTGGTTGCTGTCTGTTAGTGCCCGGATTAGCTGCTCATGCTGTCCAAGAAGAATGCCCTGGTTGGTCAGCGCTAGCTGGAACGGTGTTGCTTCCGGGTTGGCGTCTGCGGGGTTCATGTTTGGCCAGATCGTTCTGTCGTATGCACGATCTTCGAACCCCAAAAAATGCAGAATACCGAGAAGTCTCTGTAATCCAAAACACACTTTATTCGTAATAAAGTCGAATGGTGAATGAGCAGTGTAAACAGACGACGACAGGCAAGGTGAAGCTGGCTGGAGAAGCAGGCAGACAGGCAGACAGGAATCCAGGAAACCACAGGAGCGGCGATCACCAGCACCGGGTAATGCCTTAGGCAGAGCAAAAACAGACAGGATCAAAAACACGAAGGAAAAACACACTTGCAAAAAGTACTTAGCTTAGCGAGAGCCTAGACGTAGTTGTCGTACAATGTACGGGGACGATCTGGCGTCGGAGTAGTGGAAGAGCCTGGTATATAAGCTGTGAAGACTGATGAGTAGATGGGAGACAGGTGTGCTGGTGATCAGCCGCAGGTGGGAGGTTCCTAGAGCCAGGCAGGTAACATACACACATACACACACCCATATCCAAAGACAAGTAGGGGACCCACAAGACACACCAGGAAGGGGAACACACAGAGAACACAGGGCTGGAGGGGAAAAGGTGGCAGACTACCACATTTCAAGAATAAAACATGAAACATCACTCGCTAAAAAGAAAATTGGAAAGGAAAGATTGATATATCACGGTCCAACGTCTCCTGTATGAACAGGCAGAATTCTGAGTTATAACCCACCAGTCTGATGTGTGTAGAGGTGTGTGTGGTTATTTTGTTGCTGCTTGATGTCATTTGCACGTGATTTAATCAAGGTAAACATAGTTAACAATGTTGTGTAATGGCACTTCTCAAATTTGAAGCTGCAGATTTATCAACATATGTGTCCTGCTGCCTTCAAATGGCTGCAGGTATTTAATGAACTGAAGGAGAAGCTTTTCATACAGTCTTAAGAATCACATTACTAATTAACCACATTAAACTTTATTTTTTGATGCAGATTTAAATGCATCTGCAGGCTGGGGAGTGTTTAATTAAAACTGTTGATTTACATTTTAAGCATTATTCCATTATTGCAGCACATTTGCTCCAAAGTATTTAGTTTGTTCTTGTGGACAAAATCATTAGATTGGCAGTGACTTTGTGGCAGATACAGATGTGGTTCTGATTGTTAGGATGGATGGATGATGGTGTTTGTCCCAGTTATTCCAACCCCTCTTTCCCTCTCTCTGTCCTTGTCTCCAGGGAAGGTGTACAGACTGTGGTGGGCCACCTCGATGCCTGTTCAACTACAAACCAGTAAGAAAGCTGTTACCCTACAGGAGGTGGACGCAATAACATGAACATCTGTGCAACATTATCCAGAAACAAAATCAACGGCCTCCAAAAGTGACCTTAAAGTTAAATCAACTACCAAATTCTAACATTCACAAAGTGAGGGTAGAGCGGACTAGATTAGATTTAATCACATTGTGTTGTACACATGTTGTTTTTATTTGCACCACACACTAAAAAAACTGAGTCGTGTTTTTGAGCAGGTTCTAATTGTCAAAATAGTTGTATTTATGTGCAGTTTTTCAGCCATCAGTCATCTCTGCAGGTGCCTGTGTTCTACAGCTCTCAGTGTGGGTTTCTACTGTGTTTCTGATGTGTTCTACTGCAGATCAGACAACAGTTTCCAGCCAACATGAAGCCCAACTGTAAATTCAGGAAGCGAGTCGGATCCAGGAGGAAGACGGTGTCAGGCTGTTACATCGATTGTCTTCGGTTAACCATGGTCTGCTGACACTACTACTAGCACTTTGGTTCTACCACTGGGCAAAACTTACATAATAACAATAATTTTACCTACAAAATGTGAGCAAATATGAATTAAATGTGAGTCCCACCTTAACATCTTGCCCTTATGTGCTTGTGCATTATACATTAGGAAACAAATTCTCTAATTAATGATGAAACGAGCGCCCGTAGTGTTCAGGATGGTCATTAACCCTTTAATGGTCTTTTCAACAGTTTGGTAGAGCACATTTTGAGCTGTGTGATATCTTGTTGAAAAATTTGTTGTACTTCATTCAACCTGTTTTAGCCATCTGCAGGCACTGCAGTTTTCCTTCCAGGAAGTTAGTGGCAGAAAAATCACTCTCAGTATGTGTGCTGTTTATAGTGAAGTTTTCATAACTAATTATATTTTTTTAATTCAGTTTAGCTTTAGAGGGCTGACTGAACAGAAGTTATACCTCCAAAGGTCTAATGACTTTGTAATAATTTTTTAAAAACATGCTCTACCAGGTATCAGTAGAAATGTCCATTAATGATAAAGATAGTATTGCTAATACTTTATTAACAATGGCGTACAATGTTTTCTGATTATAAACTATATGATAAATCTAATGTAACTGAATTGTAGATTTGTTGAAGTTATAATATCAGTATGATTTTTTTTTTACTTTTCAAGATGTTTTCAATTAAAATACTTACACTAATCAAGTAAATACAGGGCGATACTAATAATGGTAAAAATTAATTCAGGAAAGCCAAACTTAATCACAATAACAGTTTTTGACATGACAGCCGTCACTCGGACCACTGGGGGCGGTGCAACTCCTACCCAAACGGTGAATCTGACACAGATGATCAAGTCTGATCTGGTTTTACAAAGACTAATGATTTTTTTGTTGTTTTTATATGACTATTAGTTATTTTTTATTAACTTTTACTAATTACTAATAACAAATTTTAGTTTAGTTTATTAAAAAATGCATTTTATCTTTGAAAAATGCATGTTATATGTAAAATATTAAATTTTTCAAGTGTTACACGTTACTCTTGGCCATAAAAAGAGACGAGTAACAAAAAAATGTAATTTCACTTTAAAGAAGGAGAATTATTGCAGATTGTTGTTACTTTTACTGTAAACAGTAAACATCTCTACCATTGTTTTCTGGGTGAGACCTTTGAAAGGTTAATTACTCTTGAAGGGCAGAATAAGTTTTAAAATCTATCAGTAATGCAGCCTTTGAGAAAACTGTAAACACTCTTCTTCATTGGTATAATTTTTACAACAGCGCTCCCTCTGTTGACCAGCTGACAAATTGTGGCTCTTTCCGTTATGGTCTTGTGATGTCTGAATAAAGGCATAATAAAAATGTACAGAATGACAAAAAGCCATGACTTAAACAAACAGATGAAGTCAGCAGTGTTACAGATTCCAGGTCTGAAAAGGTCTTAATAATAATACTGATGGTCTGTCCTGCAGGATCACTCCTGTTGCCCTGGTTACTACGGCCACGAGTGCTTCAAATGCCCCGGAGACGTCGGCAGCTGGTGCTCCAATCACGGGGAGTGTCAGGACGGTAACCATGGCAACGGGGAGTGCCGTTGCTATGAGGGTTTCCATGGCACCGCGTGCGAGGACTGTGAGCCAGGACGATACGGAGTCAACTGCTCCTCCAGTGAGGAACACACGCATCCTGAAACACTCCTGAACACACACAAACACACTGACTGCCGACAGCCTGAAGTTTTTGTTTGCCGTAATGTATTTCTGCCACAAGGAGACTACTTCATTAGTCTGACCAACAAACAAGAGCAGACTTCGTGAAGAACTATCCAAGCCTCATGAGAACTATAGTTGTTGAATGCTAACAAAATAACTGTTTTTAATCTTTGTTAAGACAACGAGGTATTCCAGTTTTATTGTCCAGTATGCTAGTGGTCACTCATTTATCTTAGAATATGGACAGAAAACCTCACAAACATGTTTCTGCTTCTCAGAGAGACTGATAGTGGATACTAAAACCCTCTATATGAAGTCATAGAAAATATAAAAACTTGTGTCAGACTATAAGAAAGTGAATCAGAGTAACATTAAGTGACTATAAAGGAGGACAGAGAATAGAGGGGCAAACAAAGTTCAGCTGCCTCGGGGGGTGAATGTGCAAATAGCAGTAACATTAGCATGGGCAATGACAGGGACATTTAACTTGGTTTGAAACGGGTCCACTGGACTCTGTATGTCACAAATTTAAGGTCTGTTTATAAAATCTGATCTGTCTTACTGTTGGACGTTAACAAACCTGAGAAATTAACAAACCCACGCAGCTAAGAAACCTACAATACTAACAAACCTGCGAAACTAACACGCTTGCGAGGCTAAAATCTTACAAGGCTTACAAATCTACAACGCTAACACACATGTGACACTAACACACCTGAGGCTAACAGTCCTATGATGCTAGTGAAACTGTTACGCTAACACACTTGTAAGACTAACAAACCTACAATGTCAACAAACCTGAGAGACTAACAAACCCAAGCGGCTAAAAAACCTACACTACTAACAAACTTACGTTGCTAACAAACCTACAATGCTAACAGACTTGCAAGGCTAACAAACCTGTGACACTAACACACCTATGTGGCTGACAAAACCTGTGGGGCTAATCATTTGTCATGCTAGCAAAACTGTGATGCTAACATACCCATGAAACTCGTGATGCTTACAAAACCATAATTTTAACAAACCAGCACAGCTAATAATCAATGCTATCAAAGCTATGATGCTAACCAATGATGCTAAGAAGCCTATGAGGAGATGAGTCGTTTCTTTAACACAAGAGATTAAACCACCAAGGAAACATTTCTGTCACAGTTAACCTGTGTGTGTGTGTGTGTGTGTGTGTGTGTGTGTGTGTGTGTGTGTTGCAGAGTGTGTGTGTGACCACGGAAAGTGTGAGGACGGTCTGGCAGGAAGTGGCAGGTGTGTGTGTTATAAAGGTTGGAAAGGAGCTTCCTGCTCTATAGGTAAGACAGAAACACACGTACACACCACACACAATGAAATTGTAACCACACTCACTATTTTCTCTAACCTGTTATCACGTGAAATGTGTGTGTGTGTGCCTCAGAGATAAAGGACGACGCCTGTGGAGGTGTGTGTGACGAGAACGCCAAGTAAGTCCTCCTGTTGTGTCTACAGCTCGTTTGTGTGTGAATGTGTGTGTGTGTCTGTGTAGGTGTGTGATCTGGAGATCAAGCACCACTAGGTTTGGAGAAGCTGTAAATTTACCCAGAATACACTGCAACGTAAGCAAGACCTACCTGGCTGTCTGAAATGATTCACCATAGCATGCTCACAATTTATTAATTAATATACCCTTTTTATTATCCCACACAAACAATGCAAGTCATGATGGCAACTGAGAGCTAACTACCATTGTGCATTGTGACGGCAGAAAAAAATATTTAGGTTACTGTTTAACAAAAAGAATGACCTACTGTGTTTGCCAATTACACTCCAGTGTTTACAACACAGACTTTACTTGGGCGGGCCGCCCAGGTATATTAACGGCCGCCAAAGTATATTTGGCAACCCATTTCAGCATTTTTTTTTTTTTTTAATTTTCATCCGCAATCGATTAACTAGTGGACAACCTCCCCTTGCTCTCCTCCTCCCATCCGGTCTGACAATCGCACATACTGTGCAGAGAAACACAGACAGTCTCCTGTTTAATGTAGGCTTATGCCGTTGTTTTGTAGAAGTTTGTAAGTGCACCTGTTGGTGCCGATGTCATTTGGTGCCACGTTGGTTTCATTAGGCTACGTCATTAACAACAAGCCTCCTCCGCACATGACTCACCTGCTGCTGTGAAAACGGCGGATGAAAAAAAAAATCTAAACACGAGTTGTGTTTTTTGGGTGAATTTATAAAACATACTGCTGACAAAGACAGTCAAGAGAGCAGAAACATACAGTCGGTCTGTTCCTGTATGATACAGGGAGAGAGAGACAGAAAGAGGAAGGCGGGGCAAGCCAGTGTGTGTGCATTAATGAGACAGGTGTAGGTGTGTGCGTGTGTAGAGAAGAGAGAACTGAAGGGAAACTGAAGACAGCGAGGTGAAGATTCTAAGTAGAGAGAAAAGTTGGTTTGAAAGAGGAGTCAAAGAAGCAATTTTTGTGAAATAAGAAAACCCCTCTTTAAACAGAAATGGTGGTCTGAGATTCAACCTGCCGACGTTTACCACAGTGTATTATCACCATGGTCAAGCCAATCATGTGCTAATCAGGTACTTAACAGTGATGAGGGAGGTGCAGCCAGAAAACAATAGGCCTGATTACTGATTACTGCGCCATCATGGAAACAAAAGAAGGTCAGTTTCAGGTGAAACTAGGCAGGGTAATCAGCAGATACTCAGGAAGACTCCTTCCTGAGGGCAGGGCTTAAGCAACACAGAGTAGCTTAAATTTCTGAGTTCTCAGACCATTTTTCACAATTGAGAATGACTTCCGGATGGGAGCTGAAACGTCTTGATTCTGAAAACAGTGTCCAGATGACTACGACTGAAACCTTTTCTACGATAATACTGCCTGTGGCACTCAGCCCCAAGCCCATTGGTTTTTCACAAACATTACTCAAACTGAAGGAAATTTGTTGGGGACTATTTTCAGCAGTAGATTAATCCACATTTAGTGCTCTAGTGAGTATTTGGGGCAGCAGGATGGTGTGTGTGGGACAAAACAAACTACAGTGGCCATGCTCATGGTAATAAAGGAACAATCAGTGCGGCTCATTGATGTGTTTTTAATTTGTGTTTTTGGACAACAATGGAGCTCTGGCACAGAGGAATAAGATATATCAGGCTTTGGATACACACACAATACTTGTTAGTGGGATCAGTTCATTGTTGGCTTGGGTCTGCACATAGGATTTGCTGATGATAAGAAAAATATAGAATATTGCCAGACTTATGCTTTAAAAATGGTCTCGGATGGTTGCTGCTCTCAGCTTCAGTAGAAATGTGTGACATAAGTATTGAACAGTTTGTCCTCTGCTACAGCTGTATAACAGGGCCGAAGGGTTCAGCTGCTGCCTGTGTGTGTGTGGCTGGGTATGAAGGCAATGGAACTTACTGCAAAGGTAAAAATGCGTGCACACACACACACACACACACACACACACACACACACACACACACTCACACATCCTGTACATATATCAAATCTGATCACTTTTCTCTCTCTCTCTCAGAGCTGGATTTGTGCAGCAGGTCTAACGGTGGATGTTCAGAGTTTGCCGTCTGTGCGAAGGTCTCAGCAGGACAGAGAACCTGTACCTGTAGAGAGGGGTACACTGGAGACGGGGTCGTCTGCCTGGGTATGTAGTCTTGAGCTCTAACCTCTGACCCCACACCCCTAACCTGGACCTCCTGACATCTTACCAAGACCTGGAAAAGTCTTGGTAAGGTGTCGTTATTTACAAAATATTTGAAATTTTGTAAATTCATAGCCTTAAATGTTCCTTAATACGGAGCCCCTGAAGAGTCACGGTGGGATTATTTTTTCCTGAACCACTTTTGCATCCACTTACTGTTGATCTGGTCCAGTTATAATACACAGTTTAGCAGTTTAGGCAGTTTAGGCGAACAGTCTGAAGAAACTACAGAAAGGAGAGATGATGTGACACTTTACATGATGCATTTATTGCTCATTACTCCATTAAGGCCAAGCCCCGACAGTATACAGCCACTGGCTGTGGTGGTTGAAGCTGTGGATATGGTTACAGGCATTCAGGAATACAGTAGCTTCACTACAGCACTCAGCAAGCACAAACAGGTCAACTCACTGCGCACACACAGTCCCTGCATGTAGTTAGTGTTACACTAAACTAATGTGTCACAGCCATAATCATAACAAAGCACAGCCATGGCTTAAGCCATAATCACAGCGATAGTCTTAATCAGCCTCTGCAGCTGTCAGTGAGAGAGTTGATTAAGTAGCTCCTCTAGTTATCTATCTAGCTACAATGATACAGACTGAGCAGCCACAGCTGAGGGTGCACCCACTCACGCTGCAGTCACAACAAGCGGCGGTCTACTACGTAATACTTAATACTGTATCATAATACAGCTCAGCCTTCCTCTATGGATCAGAGGGAATGCAAAACGTATTGCGAGGAACGCAAAAGAATTTCAGAAAAAAAAAATCCGACCTTTTGGGGGCTCATCAGAGAAGAGTTGGTTTGAACGGGGCGTCAAGGAAGCCATTTTTGTGAAGAAAGAGAACCCCACTTTGAACAGAAATGGTGGTCTGAGATTTAATCTGCCCAAAGTCTATCAGAGTGTATTATCACCTTGGTCACGCCTATCACATGCTAATCAGGCACTTAGCAGTGATGAAGTAGATGCAGCCAGAGAACAATAGGCCTGATTACTGCTTACTGGGCCATCTTGAAACTATTAGGTCAGTTTCAGGTGAAACTAGCTATTAACAGATACTCAGGCAGATTCCCTCCTGAGGGCAGGGCTTATGGAACACAGAGTAGCTTAAATTTCTAGTTCCGCCCAATTTTTCACAATTGAGAATGACTTCCGGATGGGAGCCAAACATCTTGATTCTGAAAACAGTGTCCAGATGACTACGACTGAAACCTTTTCTACGATAGAACACTCCTGGACGAATGAGGGACTACACCGTCCTAAATATGTTATGTTAAATTTTAAAGTAAAATTCTGACATGTTTGGAAATCATTTTGTTCTCTGTCTTCTCCAGAGTCAGATGTGAATATGGCTATCAGTTTCATCTTTGTGCATCCAGTACAGAGATAGGTCCAGGACGTGTTTAGCTTAGCTTAGCACAAAGCAGGAGGAAACACCATCCAACAACTCTGTTTACATGTTGTATGCCATAAAAATTAATTTCCAACCTGTTGTGTGCTCACAGAGATTGACGGCTGTCTGGTCAACAATGGAGGCTGCCATGTGTCAGCAGAGTGCATCAGAACAGGCGCCAACACTGTAAGACCACACTGTACTGCAGCACATAATGTTAGACCTGACCCAACACTGGGCCATCACTGTACCTGAGACTCAGTTCACTTCAGGTCAGGTGAGGCCACGTCAGATCGTCAAAGTTTCAGGAGGGTCTTGTTTCAGTGAGGTCCAAATAGCATCTTGGGGGTTCTTTAGGAGGACTGTCTTTCTTTCTCAAACTTTCTCTGTGATCGTTCATTATAATTTCTGTTCAGCCGAACACACAGCAGAACTGTTGTCGTTAACCAATATTTATATTTAGGATTTTGTCAGACGATGTTGTCATTACAAAATAAGGATTTTATCACCACAGAATATGACAAAGTCTTAATCATCGAAATCTGGGGATGCAGCAACATCCAACAGAGCAGTGACATGAGAGCGCCAACAGTCAAACAAACCCCCGGTTTAACCAAAATACCTAAACCACTTTATTTGCAGGGCAGGATTACCAACTGTGGTCCACTTGGTTTGTGGAAATGTTTATTATTTTTATTTAGGTATGTACTCATTTGCACTCCTATACTGCATCATTTGCACTCCAGTACTATGTACTGAGTACTGCAATAACTCATCTACTGCACTGTTAACTATTTCCATAATTTGCATTACTTAATATTCATTGCACTGCTGTTCTGCCCAGTCCAATTCATTATTGTACATATCCATCAGTATACTTCTGTTTATAGTAATGCCATCTGTATATAATGTCCATAGTACCACTTGTAAAATATCTTCATAATACTGCTCTACCCTGCATTGATGCACACACTTTATATCCTGCACTTGCTTATTGAACTTCTGGTTAGACCTAAACTGCATTTCGTTGCCTTGTGCTTGTACACGTGTAATGACAATAAAGTTGAATCTAATCTAATCTAAAATACAGTATCAATTGAAGTGATGAGGGCCTTAAAGGGACACCTGCAGTTTGAGGGGCCCTGTGTCAAATCTAGTTTTACTTGTTTTGTTTGACCAGCAGGTTGTAAAAAAAATTATTTTCTTTTAATGCTTTCCCCCCCAGAAACAACAGTACTGTGATTACAGCTCAAAATATGGATTTGGTGTCAATTCACTGCTGAAAAACAGGAGTTAGGGAGAAATTATTATTTGATGTGTTGATTGTCAGTGCAGCAAACAGAAGAATGAAGTGATTGACTGTTTTCTCTGTCTGCTCTGTTGTCGTCTCCAGACTGCATGCAGGTGTCTGCTGGGCTTTCAGGGATCAGGGAGGTTCTGCTACCCCGTCAACCCCTGCAGAAATGTATGTCTGTGACTTTTTACTGATTGTTATTCAGTCATCTACTTTATTCTGTCCTGTTACAAGATACTGGCACTTGTTTTCTAAAAAAAAAAAAAATACAAGGGATTTTCTGATTTCATCGCATTGGCAGATTTTTCTTTTCTTATTTTATGAAAATAAGTCTTGAAGGACTGAATGACTTTTTAAGACAGGGACACCAGGGTATTGTAGGGGTGCAACACGGCCAGGGGAATTAAGAAATGGATAAATAATACAAATAAATAAAATCAACCCAATGTGACAGTGAGCTGTTCCACATAGATTCAAAGTTTATACAGAAGAAGAAACAAAGAAAACCCCTCGTTGAACAGAAATGGTGGTCTGAGATTCAACCTGCCAACGTTTACCACAGTGTATTATCACCATGGTCAAGCCAATCATATGCTAATCAGGTACTTAACAGTGATTAGCGAGATGCAGCCAGAAAACAATTGGCCTGATTACTGATTACTGATTACTGGGCCATCATGGAAACAAAAGAAGGTCAGTTTCAGGTGAAACTAGGCAGGGTAATCAGCAGATACTCAGGAAGACTCCTTCCTGAGGGCAGGGCTTAAGCAACACAGAGTAGCTTAAATTTCTGAGTTCTCAGTTTTTTCACAATTGAGAATGACTTCCGGATGGGAGCTGAAACGTTTTGATTCTGAAAACAGTGTCCAGGTGACTACGACTGAAACCTTTTCTACGATGGTTTATACAGAATGATCATTTGGACTACAGCAGTCATCAGCGGTTTTGAGCTGAATTGTTTGTTGTTTTTTTTACATTAAGCAAATCTCCAAACCCCATTTCCTCCGGATAATCAAAATAAAAACTGTGGTGGCACATGTTTGTAGCCTGTTGTCTCCAGCCATATTGTTGGCATATTTGGCCATGTAAATTGCAGTCCATTGAATTAATTAGCTAATAATATATGTATATTTATATATGGTTAACAGGATTGTAATAATGGGGAGAAAAAGTTGTACTACAACATATTGCCCAAACTGCACAGATAGAATTGTTTTCTAAGATAGGTTTGTGAACATTATATACACACTGAAAGGAGTTTCAGGGTCTCCTGTAACATGTGGTTAAGTTCCTGGAGAAAAACAGAGAGGCTCTGCTGCTCTTCTATCAGCTCTATAAACTGTTGGTTAACGAGTAAAAAAGGAGCTGACATGATTGGCAAAAAATGACAATGTTGTTGGTTTAATAACTGTCCTGTTATCAGCAATTAAAGATATTTTTTTGTTTGTGTGTGTGCAGAACAATGGCGGCTGCAGTATGCATGCTCGCTGTGAGTACTTTGGTCAAGGTCAAAGGAACTGCACCTGCCTCAGAGGCCACGTGGGCGATGGCTTTGATTGCCGGGGAAGCACCAACAATGTGAGTCACATGACCTCTGACTTCCCCCTGACCTCTGAGCTCCCACTGCCACACCCCTCCCCCCTCACAGGAAGTTGCGTTGTCTGTCTGTCTTACAGGAGCTGTTCCGACGTCCAGAGAACGCCTTCTTCCGTCGAATGTTATCTGTGAGTCGCTGTCAGTCATATTGAAATCCTCACAGTAAATAAAACTTAACTTCCAGTTATTAATTTTATGCTGCTCCCAGCATGTAGGGTTAGCATGCTGGGAGCATGTTCTAGTGGGGTATTAGGGTACTATGAGCTCTTTAAGATACGATATTGCCATTAAGGGCTTTCATTTCAATTTAAAGCCATCATGAAATTTAATGAATTTTTGGTAAGAAATCAGTATGTATCTCCTTGGTGTTTGTTTTGACTTGTGCTTTCATTTAGTTAAAATTATCAAGAAGAAATTATTTATTTAGTGTTCTCCAGTGGATGTGGATGTTTGGTACTGACTGACGATGTCGGTACTGTAATTAGACCGGTGCGATATCAGCCACGAAAAATAGTTTGTTATATCACTTCAATTCAAACAGACACTGATGAAATGTTGCGGCAAAAGCTCAAAACTGCACCTCAAAAGAGGAATGGTTTGCAGACAGTTATGAGACAGTAATTGATGGTATAAATATGTCTTTTGAATAAACTGTGTGAACTTATTATTGTCCTATTAGCAAACAACAGCTACCAAGATTGTTAGCTTGGAGAGCTTTTTTTCTTCTTCAGTAACTCTTGAATTGAATGATGTACCTAGGAGCAAAATACCAGGGGATCGTAAACAGCCCCGTTTAAAGGAAAAAGAAAGCTGCTCGAACTGATGTTGTGACTGACCAGCACTAGCATGTTCCCAACTGGCTGGGTTAGCATTACACTCGTGGCCAGCAGCATAAGCCTTCTACATAAATAATTTCAAATGCTTGTCTCAGAGTTTGACCGAAAGTAAACACAGACATTGTTGTTTTTTTATTACTGCAGATGACGAGGCTGCTAGTTTGGTTAGGCAGTAAATTGCCCTGGAAGTAAATCCCTATGTAGTTAGCTACAATAGCTAATCCAAGGGGTTCATTTCTAAGTTTACTTTCAGTGTTCAGCTCAGTGAAACCAGGTAACGTTAAGAGAAACAGACTATGACTAAGACTTGTTTTCTTGGGTATGAAAGTTGTGTTTCAAAGCAAACAAAGACAGGAAGTATAACAACAAGACACATGAAGGGAGGAGAATATTTTCAAAATAAAACAGGAAATAACTATAAACCATGACATTTAGTTGAACTTGCTTCGTGATACAGGCCCCTGATCCATCATCACATAAGTTCACTTTGAGTTCTTTGTGTTTCTCAGATATCAGGCCCTCGTGGTCTATATGGTGACGGGCCGTTCACTGTCTTCGTCCCTGTAGAGGAAACCAACAACGACTCCTCTGTGAGTACAACATCTGCTGTTTGTATATTGTGTAATGTAACAATAATAATATTACCAATCTTATCTTGACTTTTTGTTTATTTTTGAGATTTTGTGTCTTACCTAAAAAAAACAACTAAAAAAAACCTATTCGGTTATTTACAAGCTGAATCAATAATATTACAGTACATGTGAGTCATCAGTCTGGAATATGGTAGCTAGTGCATGATATGTAAATCATTGACTGGTCTTTGTGTGTGTGTGTGTGTGTGTGTGTGTGTGTAGTTCGAGGTGTGGAAGCGGTTTGGTCGTTTTACTGACCTGCTTCATTACCACATTGTTTCCTGTGAGACTTTGACCTTGAGTGACCTCAAAACCACCAAGCTTGCTGTCTCAACATCGGGACACACACTGCACTTCAGCCTGCAGCAGGTAACACACTTATACACATACACGCACAGACACACCATAATGTTGCTTTTTCAAAGACTAACAACTAACAAACTAACAAACAGGTGTTGGACTAATAATACAGAATATTGATCATCAACTCAATGGAGCAAAAGTAGATATAGATTTATAAATAAGGTTTTACTGTGTGAATGTAAGTTAATGGAATACTATCACTCACTCCCTGGAGTCTTAAAGGCCTGTGAACAGTCTGTATCTTAGACAGCAGCTGTGTTCAGCTTTACTAAAGGCCCAGTCATACAGCATTTAAAATGCAGCATTTTAAATTAAAATCTGTTAATTTAAATTGCTGCAATCATTGGATTTGCTCACGGCATCAACTGAACTTTCACACGCAAATTCATGGCGTTAACCAATAGCAAGCCATGTTGACAGTGCTGACCTTTTCATACCTGCAAACTTGTCACTGTTTTAATGTCAACCAGGTAATTCATGTGATGCGTGTGGGGGTGGGGTGGGGGTGGTGGTATTGAGTGAGTAAGGAGAGCATGACTGCGATTGCGCATTATCTGTCTTTGCTATGAGATCATTCTTCTCGCCGATCCAGGCTAGCATCAACCTTGGACTGTCCAATCAATAGTGTAGCATTCCATTTCTGTGGCATTTCTATGGGCCAATCAGAACTTTGATCTCTATCTAGTCAAGACTGAAACTAGACCTCGTATTATAAATAGAGTATATCTCTAGTAGCTCCACAAGGAACAGGTTGTCATGGAGCTGTTTGCAGACAGTGTGACCTCAGATGACATATGTGCTGTTTTATAACTCAAAATGACACAAAAGTGATGAGGAAGCTTGAGCTGAAAATCCCTCTCTCTCTCTCTCCAACTGTCTCACAATCCACCTTTCAACTCACCTCGTCTTTGTTTCTACCTGTCTGCCTCACCTCTCCCTCTATCCACACCTGTCTCTCTCTCTGCCTGCAGGGTTCAGTCTGGGTCAACAACAGATCGAGGATCGTGAAGAGTGATTACACCACAGCTAACGGAGTCATTCACCACATCGACACGCTGTTGACACCCTACAGGCTGCAGGACAAACCAAGCCTCCAGTCTGACACGGTGGGCTGAGTTTGGCTGAAGTGAATAAATGACTGATGATCAATCAGAATTGACAGACAGGCAGTGTGACGTCTCTCTCTCTGTCTGTTTAGATGAACTTCACCTCAGCTGCTGTGTTTTATGGCTACAGCCACTTCTACAAACTCGTGGAGGTAAAAAAAACAAAAACACGCTGCACCTCCTAGTTTGATTTCTCCTTTCTCCTCCTTCACCTTCTTCCCCCACCTCTTCTCCTCCTGCAGCTACATCTCTCACTCTGCCTCCTCCTTCATGTATCCCTCTACTACTTACACTTCCTCTTCTTATACCTACTTCTCTTCCTCCATCACCTCCATCTATCACTACTTATCCTCCTACAACTACTTCCCAGATGCCATCTCCTGCTTCTACTACACTCTTCACCTTTTTTTTTTTCAGAAAACACAAGGAAACAACACTAACACAAACCAGAGGAAATATTGCTAGGACGAGATTAGATTAGATTTTTTTTTTTAGATTCCCAGGGGAGATTTGTTTTCACAGCCAGTACAACACAGCAACATACAGATGTAGACAATACATAATATCTTCGTATCTACATTAATTCATCCCAGCTCACAACAATGTCAGCGAGGCTGTTTGTTCAAGGCTGCTATAGCAGAAGGGACAATACTCTTGCTGAAGCGAGCTCTTCTCCATTTTGAAGTCCTGTCTCTCCAACCAGATGGAAGTAATGTGAAGTGTTGATTGAGGGTGTGGAAGAATTATTCCTTCAGGTCCAATTCTATGGCTGGTTCAGATGAGTTTTATTCACGGCGCAGTGGAGACAGAATTTCACAATAAAGCTGAAGAATTCGCTCTGACCAGTGTGAGTATCTGGACAGGATTATATACATTGTTACAGGAAACAACAAGCTAAACGAAAGGTGTGGGCTGGGCTAAGCCAAGCACCCAAGATGTCTATTCTGTCAGCCCCAGCAGGAGGGCATCTGAGAGACCCAACTCACAAGTCTGTCTGAGGGGATTTACATGTGCTGAATACAAGTCTGATTCACAAAGTAGAAAAGGCGAATTGACTTCCAGGCTTTCCTGGACAAAACAGGTCACACTTACTTAACGGCGTTACTTAGATTGCTATTGTAATGACAAAAGACCAAAAGGGAGAGCGGCTGAAGTTCAGTTCACATGGTCGTGACTCCTCACAGGGCTGGCCTGGGCTCTCCCGACAAAAAAACATAGGGTTTTCATTCACAAAGGTCTGTTAATCAAGGCTAATTAGTTTATTTAAACACAGAGCTCACTGTCATATAGAAAGGATTTGATCAAAGGCAATACATGAAGAAAAATAAAACAAACTATTTTCTTCTACAAGGTGGTGTGCTCACTGTCTTTTGCTATGGTGAGTGCTTCAACACAGGCTGTGGGGGGGCATGGTAAACATTTAAGTTAATGCATTGGGATTATAAATAAAAGGTATTCAATTGAAATAAAGGTTGTGGCACATTGTGTTATTCATAGTTGTTGCTATTGGACTGTTATATGCAGAGGTGGAAGAAGTATTCAGAGCCTTTACTTCAGTAAAAGTAGCAATACTACACTATAAAAATACGTAAGTATTATCAGCAAAATGTACTTAACTATGCAGAATGATTTTATTTTCCTGCCTGGCTATGCCGGTTTGGTATCTTGGTGACTGGCCATGCGCCCTACTGGGAGAAGAGGTGTGTTAGAAGGAGCGCCATTGCTGGCAACCAGTTGTTGGAGAAAAACCTTCAGCTGGGTCTTCAGGTCCTCTCACACACTGTTTAATTCTTCTTCAGTAAAACACTTGAGTCAAAGTGTCCAGTGCAATATAGATTTTACTGTAATATCAACTCAAAGTACACGTAAAACCGAGTTGGTTCATGAAGCAACTGAACAGGCTCAGTTGTGCATTCACTTAAATTTTCAAAACATGCTCCTCCTGGCTGGTTGTTGGGATGTTCCCTATTGGTCCATAATCAAAACACGGAAATCACTGACAGTCTCTGATTGGTTATGAATTATTGTACCATTACGCTTTTACCCGTTTGACGGTGCCATTACACAAGGAAACTTCTGGTTAAAGACACGAAAACATCATTACTTCGACTGTCCTTGAATACGTTGGGTAAAGATAAGGATAAGGTTGTTTGTGAGAAACTAAAACAGGAGGATCTGGGCAGAGAGATATGACTCCTGAGAAGAGCGTCTTTTTTGTCTCTTTATCACAAAACTACCCAGCCTCTGTTCAATGGAATCTTTGATTAAAATGAAGAACATCATAACTCTGCAACAAACGAGCACCCTCCGACCTTCGGCAAAACACATCAAAACCCACAGCTGTTGGTATTACGTGTGTACAGAGAGCATGCACATTTTATTCTCTATTTATTTATTCTACATCAGAGTTGCATTTTAATGGACATATTCATCTGCAATAAATATGTAATTGTAGAGCAAAATGAAAGAGGCAAAACTCAACATGCATGTAAGCTCTCTCTGTGTGCCCCTCCACCAACTAAAGCCACGCAAACTGTGGCTTTTGTGTTGTTTGTATTGTTTATGGCCCAATGTTGGTGCTCAAATGTGGAGATAAGCCTGAGATTCAAAAGTTAAGGGTATCACCAAAGTGATTTACAATTCATCCTGAGATGGACATGAACGATACATGGAAATCGATTTAATGTCAAGACATTTAAGTCTGGACCAAAGTGGTGGACCGACCGACAATGGCATCCCTAAAGTCCCACCGCTAGCGTGGCTAAAATATGTTTTGAGTTAGAGAGAAGTAGTGTTTTTTCCCCCATTCAGTTTAATACTGTACAGTTAGGCTTAAATAATTAGAAATATATATGGATCAGACTATATCAGCAGATTCTCACTATTAAAGGAGTGGGATAAGGGCAAAAAGAATGTACTGCTACTACAACTTATACTGCTAGTGCGAGTACTGACAGTAACTTGTAATGTCTACTGTTGTGCAGGATGCAGGGTTACTCCCAGTGCTCCAGATGTCCATCCACCAACCGTTCACCATGTTCTGGCCCACAGACAAGGCCCTCAAGTCCCTGCCAGCTGAAAGACAGCTCTGGCTCTCCAGCCCCGACCACCAAGACCAACTGGCTGCCACTGTGAAGGCTCACATTATACGTAACTCCAAGGTAAGAGGAGGAGGATGAGGATGAAGAGGATGGCTGGATCAAGTAGTTAATACTTTAATACTCAAATGTAACTGTTTTAATAAGTTCATTACAGCACAGAAGGAAAACAATGATAAAAAAACACCTGTGTAGTGCTGCAACTAAAATAAATTTTCATTATTGATTTATTTATTGTCACAATTAATGGTTTTACCTATAAAATGTCAGAAAATGGTCAAAATGTCAATCACTGAGTGCTTTGGTAGCCGAATGGTTACAGTGCATGGCATATAGTTGCAACTTCGCCAGGTTGAATGGTCGAAAGACTAGAAAGGCACTATACAAGTACAGTCCATTTACCATTCGACTCCTGCTGGCGACCTTTGTTGCATGTCATGCCCCTCTCTCCCCATTTCCTGTCTGCCTCTTCACCTCACTCTTTTCAATAAAGGGGAAAAAATGCTCCAAAAATATATTAAATCATTAATTAGTCATCAAAATAGCTGCCAGTTAATTGCCTTTCAATTGACTCATCCATTAATCGTTTCAGCTCTAGACCTGTGATCAATGTGTAGTGTTTTAAACAGCAGAGTTTCGGTTTGTCAAGACTGTCTTGAGGTCGAAGAAGTGTGATTCAGAATTACAAGTTTATTTTTTTTATAGGAAGTAGAATACTGTTTTAGTTCATTTTCAGTCGAGAAATGAATCTTTTGTTAGTTTATAGTAATCTCAAATGCAAGGTTTTGTTGTTTAACCACTCAATTATTATTATCCACTTTTATTAAAAATGTATATATGTAGTTGTAATAAACATATACAGAATTTAAAAATATAAAACTCAAGTTGGCCCCTGCCAGTACCACCCCAACTCCTCTTCCTGACCACCCTACATCTGTGGTGGGTCACTTTGCATTGTTTAACTCCTGGGCCAAAGTGTGATTCCCACTCCTCCACTGCTTACCAGTAATGGAACTTCTTCTTCAAAAGCAGGAGGTGTAGGATCAAGAGCAGGAGGAGGTAGGATATGTCTGTTGTAGCTCTATAAACAGATATATGACACATATATAATGTGATTTTCGTTATGTGTGTTTGTTTGTGTAGGTGACGAGTATCAGTCAGCCGGATAAATACTCGACGCTCCGCACCATGCACGGATCCACCATCAAGTACAGCTGTGACAAGAACCTGGTGGTAAGAAAACACAGACACATACTCGCATTAACCAAACAGGTGTTCATGTTGTCTTCTGCACCTGGCAGCTGGCTGTTGCTATAGTAACTGGCGTTGTCTCATGTTACCATGGTGATGTGGGCAAGAAAACTGTTTCATATTGACAGCAACAGCATCCTGGATCTAAACCCTGACAATCAACGGTCGCTATCAAACCTGAAAAATAATCGGTTGCTGCCTTTTAGTTCTGGTCTGTTTCATGTTAACACTGACTTGTTACCAGTGAACCAAGAGCTGTTAACATGAAGTGATTTGGAGGGACAACTCAGTGGTAACTCATTGATTGGTGATGTCATTCTGCTTCATCAGCACTACATGGACCCACAGAGGAAAATCAAATTCTGGTGACTGACAGCAGGTCATGCAGGACTTGACTGAACCTGATGTGTTTCTTTACCTTTTCTGGTGTCACAAAGAGCTCATAGAGAAAAAACTGTAACTTATTATGAGCATTATCAGTCGAGACTGTAATTGGACCTCATCTGTCATAAATAGTGGCGAACAGGTAGAAACAGTCAAAAAAGAGACATTTTAATATTGGGGATAGTTACTGTGCGGTTGCTGCGTTTCATTACGTCATACAACACGCCTTTGTTTGAACTGCTTTTCACTTTCTGATATCAAAGAACAAATTACACTACAAATATATACAGTGGTGTGCAAAAGTGTTTGCCCCCTTCTTGATTTCTTATTTTTTTGCATGTTTGTCACACTTAAATGTTTCAGACTATTTTTGTTCTTCAGCCATTCAGAGGTGGACTTGCTGGTGTGTTTTGGATCATTGTCCTGCTGCAGAACCCAAGTTCACTTCTGCTTGAGGTCACGAACAGATGGCCGGACATTCTCCTTCAGGAGTTTTTGGTAGACAGCAGAATTCATGGTTCCATTTATCACTGCAAGTCCTGAAGCAGCAAAACAGCCCCAGACCATCACACTACCACCACCATATTTTACTGTTGGCATGATGTTCTTTTTCTGAAATGCGGTGTTACTTTTACGCCAGATGTAATGGGACACACACCTTCCAAAAAGTTCAACTTTTGTCTTGTCAGTCCACAGAGTATTTTCCCAAAAGTCTTGGGGATCATCAAGATGTTTTCTGGCAAAAATGAGACGAGCCTTAATGTTCTTTTTGCTCAGTAGTGGTTTTCGTCTTGGAACTCTGCCGTGCAGGCCATTTTTGCCCAGTCTCTTTCTTATGGTGGAGTCATGAACACTGACCTTAACTGAGGCAAGTGAGGCCTGCAGTTCTTTGGATGTTGTTGTGGGGTCTCTGAATGGCCGAAGAAGAACAAAATGAAGACTTTGAAGTGGCCTAGTGGAGATAAGTTGAGCAAACTGTTTGCGAATATTTATTCAACATCTGTTGCATAATAGCCGAACCTTATATGGATTCAGATGTGAATTTGATACAGCATTCTAATGAGGCTGACAGACGAAGAAGAACAAAATGAAGACTTTGGAGTGGCATAGTCAAAGTCCTGACCTGAATCCTATTGAGATGCTCTGGCATGACCTTAAAAGGGTAGTTCATGCTCAAAAACCCTCCAATGTGGCTGAATTACAACAATTCTGCAAAGAATGGGCCAAAATTCCTCCACAGCGCTGTAAAAGACTCATTGCAAGTTATCACAAACGCTTGATTGCAGTTGTTGCTGCTAAGGGTGGCCCAACCAGTTATTAGCTTTAGGGGGCAAACACTATTTCACACAGGGCCATGTAGGTTTGGATTTAGTTTTCCCTTAATGATAACAACCTTCATTTAAATACTGCATTTTGTGTTTACTTGTGTTATCTTTGACTAATATTTAAATTAGTATGATGATCTGAAACATTTAAGTGTGACAAACATGCAAAAAAATAAGAAATCAGGAAGGGGGCAAACATTTTTGCACACCACTGTAGATCGCTTTCTTCACCGTTGATGATCAGCAGATGTTAATAGTTAATTTGAATTGACACCAGAGTTTGATTGACTGCTTTCTTACCAGCCTAAACGAACCGAACCAAACAGGAAAGGTGTGAAAGCACCATAATGTGTTTTGTTCTATTTTATTCTGTTCTGGCTCTGTGACTGTGGCGGACTGTTTTTTTTAAAAGTTGTTGATTTTGTGTGTGTGTGTGTGTGTGTGTGTGTTCAGGGGGCTGTATTAATTAATGATAATGCAGCCAGGGTAGTGGAGCGCTTCCTGAACTTCAAAGAGGGCTTGGCCTATGGCATCGACCAGTTGCTGGAGCCACCTGGCCTGGGAGCGCACTGTGACACCCTGGAGAACAGAACCACTTATGTTAGTAGTGCTAATACTATTACTTTTAATACTGTTATTGCTTCAATACTCACAACACAAATGTTAGTACTTGCACTAGTTGTAGTAAAATAATTACTAGTACAACTATTTTTACCTCTGTTTTACTAGGATAGTCTGTTGAGATCAGGACATTTCATTTCAATGGAATCTCTGCAATCAGTGGATTTGCTCGCAGGGGCAAGTTAATCCACGTAAATCAAGTCTGTCTGTCTATGCAGCTACTACCATAACTATTGTTACTAGTACCACTGTTTTAATTATGACTCCACTACTGCAAATACCACACTGCTATGGTTATTAAATTGACCTCAGCCTTCAATATGAGGGTATTGGAAGCTGTACTGAAGCTTTCTGTCTTAAAATGTCTCAGGGGCGCTGTGGACGCTGCCTCTTCCCTCCATCCTGCCCCTTCAGACACCAAGACACAGTAAGATCTGCCTGTCTGCTAAAAAATCAGAACATTAGCATTTTGTACAATACATAAATCATGTAGAGATAAATGTAATTCCTGCCTTCTTCCAGGGAAAGAAGGAGAGTTGCTTGAACTTTCACTCCAGGTATGGGGGCGGCTACGGACTTTGGTATACTGACCTGGACGATCATTTCAGCCGGATGGCCTGTAAGAGAGTTTGTTATTTTCCATCCTGGGTCCAAAAGTGCTGCAAAAACCACTACAGCCGAGACTGTCAAGGTAAGGAAGGAAGACAGACATGTGGGAAAAATGTTCCTGTAGTCAGACCTTCACCTGGAGAAAATCTTGTGTCCCCTAGAGGCTCCACTGTTCATTCTTAGAGCTGTACCATTTGTGGAGCTACAAATGTAAAGATTGCCTGAGGGTGGCGCTAGAGGAGAGGTTCATTGGGCCATTCAAGTCTAGGTTTCATCCTCTGGAGGGCAGGAATGGGATCAGGACATTTCATGACAATATTTCTTGTGTGCATGGGGAAATTGATGCATGATGCTGCTATAAGAAAGGTCAGGGGGTCCCCTAGTGTAATTTTATTTAACTTTTATATAACTTTTATGGTAGACATTTTGACCTGTAGTAGCTTAAGGTACAGGTGACACTGAAGTGTCTCAGGAATGCAGGCTCTTTTAAAGTTATTCCTTACGCCTTTGTTTGACAAAGCAAAATGTCAGCCATGAGAAAGAGCAGTTGGTTTGAAGCACTGTCTTTTTTTCGTTACCAGGAAGAACCTTGAACCTTCCTTGTCTTCACTGTTTTCATTGACTCCACCCCTTTTCTGCGTGTTTCAGTTTGTCCAGGTGGTGTGGAGGCCCCTTGTGGCAACCATGGTGACTGCGACGATGGCCTGCGCGGTTCAGGAAAATGTAGGTGCCACGAAGGCTTCATAGGAAAAGCCTGCGAACTGTGTGTCATCGGCCACTACGGTCCCAACTGCACAGGTACACCAAAAACAGGAAACACACAGCCAGAGTTGATTTCAACCCAAAACTAAAACACAGTGTGTTTGAACCCAAACTAGAAGTCAGACTTTGTGTTTGTGAGATTCTCCTTTCAGAAGAAAATACCAGAATAATGTAATATGATTCTCTATGGACAGTTTTCACAGCAAAATGATCATAAGATATTTTTTTAATTTTTAAAAATATTCTCTTGAACCAAGGATCTATATCAGTCATTAATTTCAGTGAATGTGGTAAGATACTATAGTACAGTTGTAAAGAGGATTAGGTTCGAATAGCCAGTTCTAGGTTGATAAATACCCAGATTCGCTAAGCTTCAAACCTTTTATAGCTCCTCACTCTTTTTTTTTTTATTTCCAAAGACCAATGTTCAAAATATTTATGTAGCAGCTTCTCCTTTAGCCAGGGCTCACTATTGCTTTCACCTGTTGAAATGACAAATACCACCGGCAGCAGATTGTATCATCAGTACACACGTATTTATATAATTGGGAGTTACATCCAGGTAACGCCTCGTTTCATTATTGAATATGAAACTACTGCGAGTGGCGATTACGGGGAGTAGAAGGTTTGCAGAAGAGATTGCATTGCCAGATGTATGTCACTGAAAAGGTTCAACTTGTGTCATGTTGTATTCACTATCAACAATCTCCAACGGCATCAGACACTTCTGGGAGAAAACACTAGCAGGCTGAGCTGACCAATCACAGTTCTTGTTGTCCCCATGTGGTATTATGTTTTAGGCAGAAACGTAGTTATTTCCCCCACCTCTACCCCACCCCCCCAAAAAAAATCTGAAGTCAGCAGACAGTCCCCCCTCCCCCCATTGGCTCTCCAGCAGTCTGTCGCCATAGCAACGCTCCACACTCATCATCACACAGCTGGGTGTGCTTCCAGCTCAGGACAAACCTGCCAGCTGTCTTCACTCAATCACCGGGTTAAAAATATTAAACAGCTGCTGATCTTCTTCTGTTTAGGCTTCAAAGTTTTCTTTTAATGATCTCAACAAGGTTTATCAAGTCGACCTTGCTATGGAGAAGAAGCCAGTCAGAGGTGTGACTCAGAGCTGTAGCGAATTCAAAACCCGTCGCCATGGTTACTGAATTAATCCCAAACAGATCCAGAATCAGAAAGTGAACTGATTTAAACTGCAGAATGTTTCATGTGATGTCTTTTAAAATGTAATCTTCATGGCACATGACAGAATTTGATGCTCTGTTGGATGTTTGTTACTGAAGTGCACCACCTCCTTCATGTCTTATGTCTACAGGCTTGTAGATTTTCCAACACAGTTGTTCATCTTGTACAGATGATTCAACCAAGAAAGTTTCATGTCTATCCAAGCCTCAAGGAGCTCCAACTGTTAGTCACCTATCATTGTTTAGGAACCTTGAAATAACTCATTCATCTTCACAACTCTATTGTTAGGTTATTTTAAATTATCAGGGAAGTGAAGTCATGTTTTTTCTTTCTCTCTCAGTCTGCAGCTGTGGGAAGCAGGGAAGGTGTGATGAGGGCATTGAAGGTACTGGACAGTGTTTCTGTAACCCGGGCTGGGAGGGTGATCACTGCCAGAACGAAATAGGTGAGTTTCCCTCCTGAATGGACCTGAATACAATTAATATCCAGTCCAGGATGTTTAAAGGATAAGTGTGGTGTTATTCCTTTTTTTCCCTATTGTCGACAAATCCCATGAAAAGACCAAAACCAACAATGTTTCTCTCGATACTTTCTGACTTCCTTGGTGCTCTAGTAAGTATATGGGGCAGGACGGTGGATGTGTGATTGAGTCAAAATAAACTACAGTGTGTGTGTTCATGGAAAAGAAGGAACAATGTCACCCAGTGCAACAGTGTGACTCACTGATGTGTTTTTAATAGTTTTTGAACAACAATGGAGCTCTATGGCACAGAGGAATAAAATAAATCAGACTTTGGATAAACAGACAATACTCGTTAGTGGATCAATTCAGTATTGGTTTGGGTCTTTTTGAAAGATTTGCTGACAATAACAAGAATCACCAGACTTATCATTTAACTTTTACCTCCACCAGAGGTTATGTTTCTTTGTCTTTGTCTTTTATTAGGGTATTCTAAAACTATTTCACTGATTTCAGTTAAATTTGGTGGAAAATTCAGCCCTGGGACAAGTAACAAATTATTATTTTAGTGCTGGATCAGTGGCACCACAATGTGGCTATTTATAAGGCACTATAAAGCACATTTTGGCTTTAGAGGCAAACCACTGCTTTGTAGAACTGAAAGCTCAACTGCTTTCATCTCTTGCTCTTTAACTGACGGTTCATCTGCTTTCATCTCTTGCTCTTTAACTGACGGTTCATCTGCTTTCATCTCTTGCTCTCCAACTGACAGTTCAACTGCTTTAATCGCTTGCTCTTTAACTGACAGTTCAACTGCTTTCATCTCTTGCTCTTTAACTGACAGTTCAACTGCTTTCATCTCTTGCTCTCCAACTGACAGTTCAACTGCATTCATCCCTTGCTCTCCAACTGACAGTTCAACTGCTTAGTGCTTTTACTGAAATTAAACTCATTAGTGACAACTGCTTTCATTGCCAACTCTTCAAATGACACTTCAAACCCTTTCAGTGCTTCAGTTGACGCTTCAAGTCCTTCAGTACTTCAAGTGTAATTCTCATATATTATCTCACAGCATTTTAACCTGTTTACATTATTTCAAAAGCCCCCACAAATAAAAAGACATTTGTCAAGTTTCAGGTGTTTCCAGTGCAATTTTATATTATATATTATTTTATATATTTATTTGTGGGAGAAAAACCTTCCTCTGGGCCAGATGTAGTTAGCGTAGGTACTACACTATTTCCTTATCTTCATAAAGTACCAGAAAAACACTAGAGAGTTCAATATGATGTAGGTTTTAATGTAATATCAAAAACAGAGAACATGTAAAACCGAGCTGGTCCTGGGAGCAACTGATCAGGCTCCATTGTGCATTCGCTTGTATACACTTTCTGCTCCTCCTTCTGTGGGCGTTATTCCAATGCCCTCCTCTTCTAAACTCCTGCTGTCGTCCTTTGACACCATTGTTTCAGCTGTTCAGCTTCCTCTACTAAAATTGCCTGTCTCTGCCTGGAATTAATGGTGTCTTTTCCCTTTTCACATCAGTACATTAATTCTCATGGGAATTCCTCTAGCTGTAGACACTATTATAATCGACTGTATGTATCAATCAGGAAACATATTACTTGTAATCAGAAAGTGAGCTTATTCATGCGCTAAGAACATAGGGAGGGAGAAGGTCATATTGCCCTATGTGCACCAGAGCATATGCGTAACTAGGAGTGCCTTTGTGTGGGAATTGGCACCCTTCCAGGATCAGAATCAGAAATACTTTATTGATCCCCGAAGGTAAACTCTTTGTTACAGCAGCTCGTCTTTACGTCAGTGCACACAGGAGAAAGTACTTGCAAAAAAATATATATATATATACAATACACTATAAAAACTATAAAAAAAAAACAGGTCAGAAAATAAATTAAGTACCAAGTGGGTATAAGTATAAATTAAAATAAGTGTGAGGTACCAAGTGGGTTTACCGGTTGATGATGATAATACAGTCAAATAATACAATGTAATAATACAAGTAATAGGTAGTGGTGCGAGTACTGTCGAGTTAAGTGTAGCTTATTGAGATTATTAAGATATTGCACAGCAGTAAAGGAGGTAATACACAGAATATTGCACAATTATTCAAGTATGGCAGAGATGTAATGATCAACGTCCAGTTTAGTGACCTAGGGTCAAACAGACTAACCCTTAGAGGAAGGAGTTAAAGAGTTTGATGGCCACAGGCAGGAATGACTTCCTGTGGCGCTCTGTAGTGGGATGAGTCTTCCGCTGAAGGTGCTCCTTTGCTTCAGCGGAAGACTCATCCCACCAAAAAGCACCACACAGGAATGTAAGAGTAGTAGAGGCAGGCAGATGCCTGCACTTAGCAACACAACATCAATCAAGAAAATATTTCCCACATATTGTTACACATACATACACACATACTGTTTCCATACTTAATTGTGAAATTCTTGACATGTGCACTTATTCACTACAAGCAGTCGTGAAAAATGTGACGCCATTTCACCTACAGGAGGCCAGACAGGATCAGCTTGATTGTATGTGTGTATTTTGAATGAGGTGAAGATGCAGATTAGAAAAACATTTTCTCTCTTAAATTAATTTACAGGATTGTGCAGCCTTGGTGGAGAGTTCTGCTCTCTGAGTGTTTTCAAGTTGTTACTTGTTATGCAGACATGTTGCTTATATCAATTCCTGAACTTATTTTACAGTTTTAAAGCCCTGTTTACCTTTTTAACTTCCTTCTTCGATGAATCATCCATCCGTCTGTCTCTCCAGGCACGATCCCAGAGGAGTGCCGGCAGTGCCACGCTCAGGCCGACTGTGTGCCAGGTGTTGGTTGTCAGTGTAAATCTGGATTTCAGGGGAACGGCACCTTCTGCAGTCCAGAGCCACGTGAGTGTTCTGCAGAGCATGGTGATGGTGTCATATAATGATAATAACTTTACTCTTTATAAACAGATTACAAGTTCTTTGCAACCACAAAAGACTGAGAAAGTGGAAACAGAGTTTCGCACAAACAATGAAAACACCAAAATGTTTGGCTGAAGTCCTGCTGCAGGATGTTAGGTCACTCTGACCCTGCTGTGGCTCAAACAATGTCAGACTTTTTTCTCACTCAGATGAAAAAAAGTGTTGACTTTCAGCTTTAATTTGAGTTTACATCCAAATTGTATCAACAGTGCAGGGAATGTAGCTTTTATACTATACACAGTCAATTTCAGGGGACAAAAGTTAACTGGACAAGCGTACATAAACTTAAATAAAGTCATCAGACTTTTGCAGCCAACTTCACCTCCTGCTTGTTTTGGGGTTTTTTTTGGGTTTTGTCGCTGTCAGTAAGTCTGATTTAGCACCATGGTGCAGCTGGTTTTCCACAGTTTAGTACATACAATGCTGATTATGAGTTGGAACAGTTGTTTTTGTTTTGAAGGCGTCTTCTCTACTATAAGTCCATACATGACAGAATTGTAGTTTATGTCAAACATGATACTTAAACCTTTTAAATTGCCCTTACCTCCTGTGATCTGTAACAGTCCATTAATAGATGCTGTTTTGTTTCATCTTTCTCACAATAAATTAAGGGACATTCTTTTGTTTTTACATAACAGCTCCATGAAACAACAGCTCTCACAGGAAGTCTGCCAACAAAAATATTCATTAGAGATGTCCGGTGGCTAATTTCTATCACCTCTGTGCCTTTATTATCAGTTAAGTTTTTTATAATTAATTAACCCCCCATGTTTAAAATCATGAATTTTATTAAAAATTATTTTGCTAGTTAAAACGCACCAGTCTATCTGTAGATGCTGGTGTTATGTAATAAAATCTCCATATATTAATTTGTAATAAGGGCCATGTCTTGCTTTGCCTCTTCTTTTTTGCCACATGGAGCGATCTCCAACCCAGAGAGCATTTCTAGAGATGGCAGCAGATACATTTTTTACAAAAGCAATTTTTAATCTACTACCAAACTCGACTGCTCCTAACCCCCATATTCTTTGCTTTTATACATTAAGTCTCTTTTGGTAACTTCCCTGGATCTGCCCCAAATTAAGTCGACACACTGCTTGTTTAGTCTGATTATCATTTTGTTGGGTTTCCACACCCAGTAATGATGCAGCTGGTCAGGACATGTTCAACGTTGCTGCAATAGAAGGTGATGAGGATGGGGGAGGGGAGGCTCGCTTACTTCAGGTGTCTGTGTGATTTGTTATTGTCCTGCTGCATTGTCCCAAAACTGGGAACTCTACAAAGGGCTACATGTTACACACGGTTCACCCAATCTGGATATAATAACATACTGCATAACAATGAGAGGGATGTGCAAATTTAAAGATGACACACATTCACAGATCAGATACTGTCATTTGTTCTGACATGAATCTACCATGCGATCAATTCATATGACAGTTTTATTAAACTCTCTGCAGCTCCAGACCTCTGCTCCGAGTATAATGGCGGCTGTCACCAGAACGCAGACTGTAACCAAACGGGGCTGCTCGTCAACTGCACCTGTCAAAGTGCTTACCAAGGAGACGGCTACTCCTGCGAGCCCATCAACAGGTGGGCGTGGCCCGTCATTTTCTCTTAACTAAATTCCTGCTTCGCTACTCAAAATCAAATAAGATTTTATATGAATGAAAGACATTTACAGTTAGAGATGTGACATCAGGCTGTTTTTCTGCCTGTTTGTAATCCAGGTGTATTGAAGAGCCCAATGGTGGCTGCAGTGACTTTGCCTCCTGCAAGTTCACTGGTCCAGTGAGTAAAAACCTTTATCTTTTTTATTTTAAATCATCGTTTTCCAGTGTTCATCTGTTTTATCAGGATTAAGAATTAAGAGAGTTTGTGGGTTCTTTTGACAAGATCCATGACAGTGTGGTGGGCAGCAGTGTAGCAAACTCAACAAACAAAACTGTATTGATCTTCCTGTCCCAGCCTGCCACAAGTTGAACTACTAAATGAGCCTAAACAGGTTTCTTATTATATCTTAGATGACATAATATCTTAAATACACATAAAATATACAAATACTGGCTCAGAAAACTAGCTGGACAGAGGGGAGAAACAGGATCACTGACCGACCGTATCTAAACACATAGCCTGATTTCCTGCTTCAGCCTGATCAATCAGTAATCTGGTTCCTCCAGAACGAGCGTGAGTGCGAGTGCCTGCCGGGGTACCTGGGTAATGGAGTCCAGTGTCTGGAGAAGGTGGTGCCCCCTGTTGACCGCTGCCTGGAAGACAACGGAGGCTGCGACCCTACGGCCGTTTGCAAGGACCTGCATTACCATGGTAACACATCTGTACTGACTTTTATTACAATGGTTATTACCATGGTAACACACCCAAAAAGCCTTTTATTACCATAGTGACAGAGATTACTACATATGTGCTGCCTTTTATTACCATAATAACACATCTACAATGACTTCTGTTACCATGGTAACACATTTAATGACTTTTAATACCATGGCAACACATCAGTAACAGGCGGATTGTTAATATCCATCCTGTAACACCAGTAATCTTGTGTTACCATGATGACACATCTGAAACGATCCAGTAGCTGCAGTGTAATCATATGTTGTATTGCCTCTGATGAGCAGGAGCCATGTTGGCTCCACAGTCCTACTCCATTGCAGTTGCTATGGTAACTGTTGATTCTACAGCAGCTGACCTTTTATAGTGTTCATGTTACCATGGTGATGTTATGAGGAACATGATTTATTAGTTCTAAGTTTGAATAGTGATTTTGGTGGTAAACAAACATCAAAGCACTCATCTAGAATCCAGCAGGCAACCCAGTGCTCGTTAAGGCCCAGAGCTCGTTAAGGCCCAGTGCTCGTTAAGGCCCAGTAATCTGAGGTTATGGTAAAGGTATGGTTATTGTGGTTCAGCCAACACAGCCGGAGTGTTCCACCTGCGCTCTCCAGAGGGGAAGTACAAGATGAACTTCAGTCAGGCCGACGCCGCCTGCCAGGCTGAGGGCGCCACGCTGGCCAACTTTAAACAGCTGGGAGACGCACAGCAGGTAAACTCACTTACATAGAGACTGGGTTTCCATAGAGACACCTCACTCATACATACACACATACTGTATATTTATAACACAAAATGTTTGAGCAGATGACCATTGTTTTTGGTAGAGAATGCAGTTATACTCTCTTCAACAGCTGTGTGAGTGAGAGCAGAGTGCACCACCTCGAATTTGTTTGGTAAAAACTAGTGTATTATTAGTTTATTGAACCTATTAATGCACGAGTATTGATCTTTTTATTCACGCTCAAAAAGAAAGCCAAAAAGTGTATATCCCCAAATGTTCAACTACATAGCCAGATTTGTGCTTGACGCACGGGGTACTGGCGTACAGCGATTGATAGGTTTTTGATTGATAGTTCAGTGTCAGATTTTACCCGTTGATAGAATCACACCACCACCAGACGGATGAATCGAGCATGATCATGTCATATTGTGATTTGATTATATTCCCCACTGTAACTATGTTTACATTATTTACTTTGTGATACAAGCAATGGTCGGAAGGTCTGCCTGGTTCCATTATCGTTTCTGGGACTATTCCCTGCAGTCACTGTATTTACGTTCTTTCATTTATTGTGATCGAGTCGTAATAGCAGTGAGCAGAAGGTTTACAGTGGAGATGTCTTTGTTACTGAAAATTAGATAAGAGCCTTTTTCAACTTGTTTAATGTTGTCTTCACTATCAACAATCTCCACCAGCATCAGAAACGTGTAGGTGAAAACACAAGCAGCCAATCAGTTTCCAGTCCCCACATGTAGCTGCTGTAGCCCCGACATGTAGTTTCAGTTTTGAGGTGTATTTTTGCTTCCAGTTAATTGTGAAGTATTATTTTCATCTTTCACCTGTCCCGATCACAGCAGTGCATTGTGATCAATCATTTATCCAGCTGTCGTCCTTCTTCTCTGGTCCTGATAGCTGGGGATGCATCTGTGCGTGGCCGGTTGGATGGAGGGGGGGAAGGTGGGATACCCGACCCGCTTCCCCTCGGCCAAGTGTGGGGACAACCACGTGGGCCTGGTTATCTACAAAGAACCTGTGGATCAGAGCAGCAAGTACGACGCCTACTGCTACAGACTCAAAGGTACTACAGTACCAAGGCAGGTCCACCCTGCTGACAGATCTGTGGAAATACTCACTGTTGTTTTTATCACTGGAGATTTTAGTTCCTGGTGTTCAGTCTTGTGCAGCATCACAGGTACTTCCACTGTAATACAAATTCTCCAGAATATTAAAGCCTAATGGATTGAGAGTTGTTCACTACACAACTGCAAAACACAATACAATCCTGACTTCTGGTAAAATCTACTGAAAGACAAATCAAAGGACACACATATGATGCTGTACAAAAAAACACCTGCTAATGGTCACCAACAAACACCACTAACAACCCTAATATACTAAAAGTATTCCTTGTGATGTTAATGTGTGTGTGCAGATGTTTCATGTGTGTGTCCCGCTGGTTACATTGGAAACGGAGACTTCTGTAATGGCGTCCTGACCAGCGTCCTCGCAACATACAGTAACTTCTCCATCTTTTATAAGGTGAGTGTGACAGTTGGACCATTTAGTTGTAAAAGGTTTATTTTTTTAATTATAACTAACATACAGTGTGTTCATAAGTGGAGTACAGTGAAATGGTTTTCACAAATGGGTGATTCCTTAAACCAGCCCAGTTCCTTTGTTCCTCTTCTGGCTCCCCTGAGTCCTGTCATCTGTTATAAAGCGCATGGCCTGTACGTATTGACCTTATGCGTTTCGGCAACAAGGAAGTGCTCTGACTGTTGTTTTGTCTTTTAACTTCCTGTCTACAAATTGAAAGGAAGTGGGGGGATATGTCGCTTTGCGTAGATGGACATCTGCTGCTTGTGATCAACCTGCCCCACATTTTAACAAATATCTGACCAGTTTTATAATATAACCTACAACATGAAGCACAGATTAAAATTTCTGACAAACATCAACCGCGATTTACATAGCAGAGCTAATTAGATCAGTTGTGCACAACAATGGGATCAGCTGGTCAATTCAAGCTGTTAATATTAGTCATGGTGACTGGTCATTGTGTTTGTAACTATATGATATGATAACAGAAGTTGTCTGAGTGGCCGTTCAAAATGTGTGCTAACAATATTTCTTCATCCCAGTAGAGACTCATTTGGTTTAAGTTATACGATTACACACAGTCCAGTTTTCCATGACATGCACTTACTATTGTGTAACAAGCTAATTATTCCAAATTATATTATCAATACAATGTATATTATGTTACATTGCTGGGTGAAAAGATGTATTTTTCATCTGGTTTAGTGATTGTGAAGAATGTAAATAATGTTCATTGCACTGATGAGTTAGAATCAGAGCTCTTGAAATTTTTCACCATAGAAACACACAGTAAGCTAGTAGTAACGTAAGTAGTTAACGCTGAAAGTAACTTTGCGCCAAAATTGTCTTTTCAATTAATTTGATATCTGCGGTGGATGTGGTGTTTTCAGGTCATATGACCACAGTCTAATCAACCTCTGTAGACCTGAATCACTTTGGATCAGCTGTTGAAAGCTCTGCATAAGTACATTTGATGTGCTTGTGTGGTGTTAGTTATAGTATTTTACAAAATAAAAGCATGCATCACAGAAGGAGGGTGGTTTTTAAGTCTTGACAAGAAATTGATTGTAAATCTAAATAACATCACTGTCCTCTCTCTCTCTCTCTCTAGTTGTTGTTGGACTATAGCGGCTCGTCCTCGGAGGGCAGACAGCTTGTAGACTTTCTGTCTAACAGGAAGTCTGAGGTCACACTGTTTGTTCCTCATAACGCCGGCTTTGCCCAAAACCAGGTGAGGTACAGCCCCAACCCTTTATTACTTATTAATTACTAAATCACTTTTTTTTTTTTTAAGTGATTTCAAGTTACTCAGACAACTGAAAGGGCTTTTACATAAGACATACAAAAGCATTTAGAAATAAAGTATTAGACATTTACAACAAAAGGATAAAAACATTTAACAGGAATTAAAAAGATTGAAGCACAGAAAAAGAAATCCTGGATGTTGACTAATGGAAACATCTAAAAAGGTAAAAAAAGAGGCCCAAGGAATGGGCCATGGGGAACTCCACATCATGTTGGTTCAGTTAGATACTTTGTTTTACTTAACTAAAAGTTAATATTAATACATATATTAGCCTTTAAGGAATCATTTCAGTAGGTCTTTTAAGTAGAAATGTACAGAGAAATGTACAATGTACTACAAACTATTATAACTACAACTACTTTAAAATACAAAAGTTAAATGTAGATGAACAGTTACCAATACATATTGTTGGAGCCATTCATAAAGGAGATAAATGCTTGTACTTTAATTAGTATTTTGTATTTACTTTAATCCTTTACTTTACAGTAAAGGATTAAAACAAAGAATGTGGACTACAGAGTTTTATGGAAGCATGTGTGAACTACATGCTTGGATTTTCAAGAAATAGACAGATCCAAACAAACACATTAACTTTTACACCTTTAGAAATGAATTAGTTCACAGTACCATCAGGTTCCAACTGACGGAGCTGTTAATGCTAAACCTAATCTGTTTCTATTCTGTGTGTTTAGACTCTGTCCGGTAGAGATCTTGAGTATCACATCTCAGCCAATCACAGCAGACGACCATTCAAGGATCTGAGACATCAGAAAGTAATTACATCCAGGCTTGGGTTCAACCTGACTGTTACCCAGGGCAACAACGAGGTCAGAAACACACACATAGATGCACCTCCCACTTCCATGAATCAAAACACAAAAAGGGAAAGGATGACAGATGTTTATTAACTTTTTTTTTCTTCATTTTGTGTCTTTGTTAATCTTTTAAATGATCTCCTGTCAGAGCTATAAGATGGTGAACCAGCGGCTGCTGTTGGATTGGGACATTCCTGCTGTAAACGGGATCATCCACATCATCGAGGCCCCGCTGACAGCGCCCCCCCCACCGGTGAGTGAAGATGGATTAACCCAGAGCACCTGAGAATTAGGGCAACGTCTTCCACTGATTCAGAGTCTGGATAATGTCCCTGGCATACGCTGTTTTAAAACCTCATACACTGGAATCAACAGTTTAAAAAACATCCATAAAACACTCATGCAAATCATACAAAAAGACACTCTTTAGATTTTGTTTGGATGTTTTCTTCAGTATCAAAAGTAATTCAGATGACTGTCAGTTTCCATGGTTACAGTGAAAACAGGAACTGTTGGAAGCTAATGCAGCATGTTTAATGGTGCAGATTCACAGGCTAAATAAAACAGGGCTCAAGGTGCAGTCACAGCTAACTCACGGACATTACACTTCAAATTTATTTATATAGTGCCAAATCATCTCAGGGCACTTTTCATATAGAACAGGTCTAGACTGTACTCTTTATATTATTTACAGAGACCCAACATTTCCCACCATGAGCAAGCATTTGGCGACAGTGGCAAGGAAAAACTCCCTTTTAAGAGGCAGAGCCAGACTCAGGGTGGGCGGCCATCTGCCGCTGCCAGTTGGTTTGAGAGAGAGCAGGAGGAAAGAACATACAGTAGCACAATGCAAGTTCCACAAACTTCCTGTTTACATCACCCAAAGCATGATGGGAACTGTAGTGCCAAAACTTAAAATCGCAAAGGTAAAAGGAAAGGAAAAGACAAAAACAACAGGTGAGACTCAATCCATCAAAAATAGACATTTGTGTTTTACACCATCTGAATTTTTTTTAATAACTACGGCTCAGAATGTCTCATCATTATGGTTCTTATATTCCTGAAACACTGACACTCTCCACTCATATACGGATATTCAATGTGTTGAAAGCCTGTGATTCAGGCAAAAAATTCTATTTAAAACTGTATCCCGGAAAATGTGTAGTAATTTAACCTTTATTTATACAGGCTAGGTTAGCTTAGCATATAATCATCAATGCTCTGTTAAAAGTCAAATAAAAATAAAACAGGAGCAGAATCATGCATAGAAGACCTTTTAAAATACAGGCTAAATGTAAATGCATCCACCTGCCAACAAAATCAAGTTAAGCGACTAAAAAAAATCAGCTGTAATAAGTTAAACTACAATTTGTGTTTCAAATGTTCAAAATAAATTGCAATATTTGTGCAGGATTTAAAAAAAAAAAAAGAGTAATAAGCCCTTGCCTTTGGCAAGCTTTCTCTTCATTAATACACCAGTTTCTCCACCTCTGTGAACATTACTTAAGAAACGTTTTTGTGATGTGCAAGATATTTTTACATTGTCTGTGGTTCTATTAAAAATGTAAAAACAGAGATTGGAAAGACAAATGTACTTACTATTCTTGGACTGTACTGATGTGTGGCAGTTCAGTGTCATGTAGTTTTTGCTTTGAGCGTGGAGTAGCTTAAGCAGCTACTCCACGTTCATTTGTTTCCACTGCAACGTCACAGCTGACCTGTGATGTTAAAGCCAAACCTGGTAAAAACCTTCCTGTTCTCTGGGAGTAAACTGAAACTTTTTTGCACATTAACCTCATTCATCATAAATAGTTTACTTTTCCGTCAAAAGCTTGCTAACAATGAGATGAAAATTTGTACTGTATCGTACCCTGCTGCAGTTCTGACCGCAGCCATCAGGTAGCGCCATGACGATCGTCCCTCTCCGGTCTGCAGCGCTGTTGCCAGGCAACAGCTACAGTTGAGGGCAGAGAGCAGATGGCTGTGTTTAGTTTCTTGGCACAGTTTTCAGAAAATGAAGATTCAATCAGCTGAGTTTCCACCCTGATAACATCACAAGTCTGATCAATATTCATGATGTGGGACACAAAAGATGATGAAGACTAGATCATAACAGATTAATCTAAAGCCTCTAGCGAAATAACAATTATTCTGTCCCCCCCCCAAATGACTAATGTTCAGCGTTCACTTTCCACTCCAAATACTGACTGTGGACAGAGTCGGTTTAACACATTTTGATCTCAGACATGTGAATCTTCTTCAGGTTTTTTTATTTTAACAGTAAAGTTCTAATCTTTAATTTCTTCGATTACATAAATTGTGAATTGACGGCTTTGGATTTAATCGTGCCTGCGTTCTATCTGAACGCACCTCAATAATTCTGTATCAGGATCTCCAGTATTTGGATCAAGTAGCTGGTGAAAACTGAGGCGTAAGAGTCAGTAGCCTGCAGCTGTTACTACAGTATAGTGATACACATTTAATCAGTTGTTGACACAGCCGTCACATTATATCACAGGTCCTGCTGAGATGTCACAGTGGAAACAGAAATCATTGAGGTGTATTACAGCTCAAACGCACTGTTTAAACTGTGGAAAAACTACATGGCATATTTAACAAATAACTAGGGCTGTCCAGAATACCATTTTTGGGGCTTCAAAGCTTCGACGTAAGAAGTTGTCAACTCGTATAACATTCACTTCACCTGTCTCCTCTGCTCCTTGTCTCTTCATGGTTACAGTTGGATGTACAAAAGAAAGGAGTCAAATTAAATCATTTGAGAGCAAAGTTTAGTTATTTAAAGGCGCAATTGAATTAATTTGATGAAAAGACATTTAAATATGTTCTCTGACACAACAGACTGCATATTACTGAGCTTTTGGGTATCAAATAAATCAATATAAATATGCCTACAGCCTGTGGAAAAATAAACTGCAGATTGAAACAAACGCTCCACACAATTCCCAAATTCCCCTTGAATCTTTATTAAAGAGATTAATTATTATTTTGAGCACATTCCCAAGTGTCAGAGTGGAGACGACATGTAGTCTGGAGGATTAACCAGAAACAGGCCTGAGTGCTGATGTTTTATGGTCTCCTCCTCTGAGCGTCATCAGGTTATCACATCTACACAAGGTCACTGAGTTCTCAACAACACTCACCAAACCACCAACTGTTCACTGCAGTCTGAACTCGCAGCCTTGAGTCAGGAAACAACAACAACACAATGTCAAAATACTCAAACACTAAAGTAAGTCAGTTCTCAATCTGGAGAAGTTTGTTAAAGCCGATCACATGGGAACTTAACATGGTCAAACAGATTTTGTAAAAAACAGTTTTTTTTTTAAACATTAAAAAAGCTGAAGACCCACCTCTGAATTTCTTTTTTTACATTAACTCTCACATCAAAGCTGAAGTAAAACATTAAATGAGATGAGAAAAAAAAAAATGAAAATGCCCATCATCTGCTCTCCCAAAAAAGTCAAGTCTGGAGAAGGCAACAGAGACGGCACGGTACTCTAACGACAGTCAGCCCGTTAAACCTCCATTCTGCCCCCTCCTGCTCTCTGATCACCTATACTGTGTTTTACTACAGCCAAATTAACAATATAGTTTGTCATTTACATGTTTTCCTGTGTGTTGTTAGACAATTGAGCAAGTAAGAAATAGATGTAGTCACAGCTTAAATACTACCTGATTGACCAGCAGACATTGCAAGCTGCTGATCAAACACATTTTATGACCGCGACATCGTCTGACAAAGTTGACGTCAACACGTTAGCAAATAGATGAAGGAGCCTTTGCGACTCCTGGTGGCTGAAAAGAGACCGGCATTTTGGATTTGTCAGTAGGTAGACATGAAAAAAATCATGCCCACTGGAGAACACTAATGTTAAAATAAATACACATAAAAAAAAAAAAACACACCAAGGAGATATTTATGCATTACTTAAAGAAATAATCTCAAAGATTTTCATTTCAATAAATGTCTGTTAAGTCACTATCGCCAAATGAACACAATGGTGATTGAGCCTATGGCCCATTGATGAAAGTCCTTGCATTTGCAGTATTAAGAACTGTGTGTCTGTGGCGACATTCCCGGAAAAAATGCTGTACGAAGTTCCAGCTAATGCAAACCAAACATTTCCTACAGCTGCAGCTTCACGTTAAGAGTATTTAACTGGCAAAACACAAGTTGACTTTTATTATGTAGTCACAGGAAATGCAATGTGTTTGTCAGTGAGATTAGCACTGACCGCTATCTTTCATCAAAAATGCGTCTACAAAATCATTCGACATTTTTTGACAGCGGATCAGTTTGAAATACTGCAGGGAGTAATGGAACAAGAAGGAGCCGCCACAGTGAGCTGTTAGATGAAGAGCTGCAGGCGACAGGCTGCACTCCTCCAACTTCTCAGTGAGGTAACCACCTCCTTTCACTGCGCCCTGCTGTTTGCGGACTCATGCCGTGTGCAGCATTAAATCTGATCATGGTTGCTTACAGAATGATGGAAAAAGGACAATTATTGCCTGACTTCTTTATTAAATCGACTATAGTGTGTTTTGCTGCACCCAGAATTGTATAGTGTAGTATTAAACCGTATTTGCTGATACCGACAGCAACTAGATGTCAACCAGGACTGAAATCTTAAGGATAATGCAAAAATGTTAGTCCTCACAAAAACTCAAACCCTTGTGTAAACTGAGAGCCTCAAAAATCTGTCAACATCACACTAACCTGTAAACATTCAGACTTTGATGAACTTACTCATAAAATCTGACTTTGATGAGTTGGTTATCAATCTTTCTTTCCTCCACATCCTGTAAACAGGTTCTTCCTCTTGTGATGAAAAACAAAATGGCTGCCAGAGTCAGTCATGGACATGGGACTAGGATCAGTCCTGTTTGTCTTCTGACTGGATCTTTAACATTAATTGGTTAAATTAAAAATAAAGCTGGTGGTGATGACCTGGCACAGAGAGTCACGTCTCCCTGGCGACAGTGAAGTAAAGTGTTGCCATGGTAATTAGAGCTGGACAGGTGTGTGTGTGCGCATGTGAGTGAGTGTGTGAGAGATCCAGGGGTGAGGATTAAAAGGTTTAATGTGATGTCCTCATATGTAGTAATTCTCGTTTGTGTTTGTCATACCTGTCATCTCCAGAGCTCCCATGATGCTTCCCGAGGCAACGCCCACTCAAGCGGCACAGTGTCAGCCATCTTGGTGTCAGTGTTGCTGGTGTGTGTGTTGGCTGCACTCGGCTACTATGTCTTCAAACACAAGACCGACGCCTTCCGCTTCCACTACTTCAGAGTGAGACACACACACACACACACACACAGACAGAGACAGAAGTGGTGTGAGCTGATATTGTTCCCAGTAAGCACTCGTTGACCTGCAGGTTAAAACTGGACTGAATTTGGTTGAAAAATTTTAATGTTTTTAGTTGTCTTTGTTACATGACACATTTTTTCAACAGAATTTTTAATTAATTAAAAACATTTAAAAAGTTGCAGGAAATTTGATTTCGAATTGCATTTCTTCCATATTTATAAGTAGGAGTGCATGTGATGTAATGTGCAAAGATTTTGAGGTTACAGAAAACATCAAAACAACTAAAAATCACCATTGACTGTTATGATTTTTCTCTCGGCAGTCCAGATGCCAGGGTGGTATAAACGTTTCAAATAGATTTAAATACAATTAAGAAGACTTTAGATTAGATTCAACTTTATTGTACACATGTACATGTACAAGGCAATGAAATGCAGTTTAGGTCTGACCAGAAGTGCAATAAGCAAGTGCAGGATTTAAAGTGTGTGCATAAATGCAGGATTGAGCAATATTATGAAGATATTTTACAAGTGGTACTATGGGCATTATATACAGATGGCATTACTATAAACAGAAGTATACTGATGGATATGTACAATAATGAATTGGACTGGGCAGAACAGCAGTGCAATGAATATTAAGTAGTGCAAATTATGGACAGAAATAGTTAGTGCAGTAGATGAGTTATTGCAGTATATGTATAAATAAATAGTCTGGTGGTCTAGTGCAAATGAACATGTGGTACATGCAGCAAAAACAATATAGCAGCATTTAAAGTTAAGGTAAATGAGGGGACAGTGGAATCAGCGGGGGGCAGAGTTCAGTAGGAAGACCTACACCTGAGGCGCCTGCAGGAGGGCAGGGGAGAAAACCGCCTCTGGGTTCGGTGAGAGGAGTCCTTAAGAATGCTGCGGGCTCGACGCAGACAGCGTTTCCTCTGGACGTCCTCAATGGCTGGAAGTGGAGTCCCTGTGATGCGCTGGGCAGTTTTCACCACCCGCTGCAGTGCCTTGCGCTCTGCAGCAGAGCAGTCCCCATACCAGACTGTGACACAGTTGGTTAGGATGCTCTCTACTGTGCAGCGTTAGACTTTCACCAGGATAGCTGAGGACAGTTGGGTCTTCATCAGTGTCCTCAGGAAGAAGAGGCGCTGGTGAGCCTTCTTGACCAGGCAGGAGGTGTTGGTGGTCCAGGACAGGTTCTTCGAAATATGGGTCCCCAGGAACTTGAAGCTGGAGACACGCTCAACAGCCACCCCGTTAATGTGGATGGGGTCATGTGTGCCTCCTCTCTCCTTCCTGAAGTCCACGATGAGCTCCTTTGTCTTGGAGGTGTAGTATCGTCTGCAAACTTGATGATGGCGTTAGATCCATGCGCAGGCCTGCAGTCGAGCGTGAAGAGGGAGTAGAGGAAGGGGTACTCAGCACACAGCCTGTCTGTGGAGTACGCCAGTGTTGAGTGTGATGGTGGTGGAGCAGTTGTGACACTACAGGTCCAGTGTGGATGGGAAGAAGTCCTTTAGGTGTGCCAGGACCAACCGCTCAAAACACTTCATAACAATGGGTGTGAGCAGCTTCACCAAGTTCGACCAAATGAAACATCAAATATGCATATACATGATATAGAGCAGGTTTTTCACCAAGTTCGACCAAATGGGGAGCAGGTTTTTGGATTGGAGGCAAATGCATCATGGCCTTGAACTCACCTGATCAATGATATATCAGTATATAACCAATATGTCCCTACCAGAGATGGTGTAAAAAAGGCTATTGATGATATCAATGATATTTCATAAGGCAGCTGTTAAGGCTAACCTTATAAAACACAAACTGAAGCCTGTTAAAAAGCAAAACGCTGACAAATGGCATGATCAGAAAGACTTCAGAAAAATATCAAATGAAAAACATTGCCAACCAAACAACCCAGCCTTACGCATTAGGTACAATGAGATTTTAAACAAATATATAACATACAGTTAGGAACAAAAAACAAAATTATTCCCACAAAAGACTTGAAGATACGCCATCAATTAAAATCAATGTGGAACAACTTCAACACAAAGCAACCACAAGTACTACCCATCCAAAATGGTGACATCTGGAGGGCACATTTTGAAAATCTGTATAAAGAATACAAATAAATCTAATTAATTTAGATTAATGAAGAAACTATTAAAGACAACCAAAACCCTTACTTGGGAAGAATTGACCACACAGACAAAGTCTCTCCAGGCAAGAAAAGCTTGTAATCCAAACAGCATTAAAAATTAAATGCTCAAATGCAGGGTTGAAGTTGTTCAATATCATATTACAGTCAGGATGTTTTCCCGACATCTGGTGCAAAGGGCTCATTTCCCCCATTCATAAGAGTGGGGACAAATCAGACCCTGGTAACTACCATGGCATCTGTGTCAGCAGTTGTCTAGGTAAACACGATTTCCTTGAAGGACACTCCATCTTGAGTAAAAATCTAGTTGGCTTCCTCCCAAAACACCACACCACCGACCATGTTAACAAACATGTACACTAAACAAAAAATAGATAGAAAGATATTCTAAGATATTCACTTGTTTTATTGACTTCAAGAAAGCTTTCAACGCTATTTGGCATGATGGGCTCTATTACAGACTTTTACTTTGTGGTATAGGGGGCAAAATGTATGATCTGGTTAAATCAGTGTATTTGGAAAATAGGTGTGCTGTAAAAAAAAATTGGAGACAAACAAACCCTCCAAACCCAAGACCTGAGCCCAGAAAAGAGTCCCTCTCACACTCACAACAACACTGCTTTCCAAACACCAATCAGAGTAAACCAAATTATAACACAATGTAAAGAAACCTATTTGGGACATTAGAAAGAAGAAACCAAAAGCCAAAGTAGATTTGAATGTTATCTGGCCCTAAAAGAGATGATGAATTGGCAGAATATCTCTCTACTGTCAGAGATAGAAAGCAGAGACAGATCCTAACCAAGTACAGGCTCAGTGACCACAAACTAGCAATCGAAAAAGGAAGACACAAAAAATCCTCGCAACCAAAAGAAAAAAAGAATATGTGGTCATTGTTCAACAGGTGAGGTTGAAACAGAGATGTACTTCCTCCTACAATGTACAACATTGACTGAAATAAGGATGTTTACTTTAACAAGTTCAACTCTGTAATCTCAGATTTCAAAGAGCTAAATGACCTCTCAAAATTAAAAATACTCCTAGGAAAAGGAAACATGGCAGATCTTGCTGCCCAATATGTATCTACTTGCCACAACCTGAGGGACAGTGAATGACCACACATTCATTCATAAAAAAAAAAAAACAAACTTAAATAAATAGTCAAATATTCAGCGGTGGAAATGGACTTCTTTAGACTTCTGGAGGCGACTTTGTTAGTTTTAGTCTGACTTTGGATGGAATTATTTTTAATACAAGGACACGTCACTCAATGTAATTAGCTCCTCTTTCATCCTCCCGCACCGCGGCCACTTTCCCTGCACATGTGTACTTGTAAAAAGCCGATTAAGGACCTGGTTACATGTATGTGTACATGGCCAACAAATGGGCATCCTCCAGTAGAAATCAGGCTTCTCTAATCCCCTCACTGATTAAGGAAACCGGGTTTCTTGCTTACATGACGTTTAAGAAATCAGCTTACTGGAGAAAGCTGACTGTAACCCGGTTACTTTGTGCATGTAAACACTGATTAGTCACTGTAACGGAATTTAAGAATTTTTAAAATGTTTGTAAATTAAAAATGTTTGCACATTCTAGTGTTTGTTTTAGTATTGTTTTGTTTGACTGATGACTGCAGCTTTTATGCTGCCAATCCTTAAAAAAATAAAATAAATAAATAAATAATGTTTGAGTTACATAATTTAGTTTTAAAAGATTTTAAAGTATGACTTTAAACCAAGTCTAGCCCGGTTTTAACCTGGACGTTAAAATGTCTCAAAACCTGCATACCAGCAAATCAGTGCTTAATGGGTACTGACTTCTTTGACATATCAGAGCCTTAATCACTGCATATTGTTTCATTCACTGACCTTACATTACAAATGTCATGACGAAAAGCCATATAATTACAGATTGTTTTACTAAAACCAGAAAGTACTTTTTTTTCCCCACAAGGGTTTTATTCAGATAATAAACTCTTTGGTTAAATGACACCTGAGAGTTTCATATGTTGTGGGATAAATGAAATTCATTAATCTGTTTCTCAAATGTGATTTAGCTGCTGGTAGTTTACTGTTGCCCTGTAAGAGCTGACAGTTATTACTGTTTCCTCTGTGACAGAATGAGGATGAGGACAGTGCGGCGGGCGGCAGGACGAAGCCCACCCTGGTCTCCATTCCTAACCCCCTGTACAGCGGCTCCAGAGCCTTCTCCGAGCCGTTTGCGGTGAGTTGACCGATCAGAGTTTGACTGAACATTTACATCAGCAGGAGAGTCTGAGCTGCTAACTGTTTCTTAAACTAAACCACTGAGGATCAAGTCTGAGCAGGTATTCAGACTAAAAACAGCCCTGTGTTAAAACAACGCAAGGTGTTACTGCGGGTACGTGTGAGACATTTTACTCTGTTCTGTCCACCTCCACCGCTAGTGTTGCAGTGCTGCTCTACTTTATGACAGCTGGCTCTACAGTGCGACCACGTCGCTGCATATCCAAGAGAAAATTAGAGGGTGTGAATGTGAAACATTATTTGGGCACACCAGTGAGTGACTCTTCAGGCAGAGAGGTTGGCAAAGTGCACAGATTTGCTAAGCTATGATGCTACTTATCATTAGCAAAGAGAAAAGAAGAACACTCCTTTTGTTACTGTCCCTCCTCCACAGCTCAACAAGGAAGCACTGTGCAGGGAAATAAAGAGGACATTTTGTACTAAATAGACGGTAACTTTGAGTCAGTAAAATCAAGTGGATATCTTACAGACTGCTGAGGCTTCATATTAGCTTCACAAAACTCTGGGAAAAACCCCACCCCCATCATCACTTCCACTGGAAGCACAAGCAAGCAACACCTATTTCAATGTTCATATGGGAACCTAACTATTGTTTTAAGACAGACTTGAAAAATTGCAAACCTATCCTTTAGGGACACTTTGACCTGTGATTCTGTCTGTTGTTGTGAATCTTATTGTTTGGTTTGTCTGTTTAACAGGTTCTTTCCATACTTTCAAAAACAATCCCAATCTGTAGTTTGCATCCCAGTCTGGATTCTTGTTTTCAGTTATCACTTTTTTTATTAATTTTCTCTGAGCAGAAATGCACCCCTAGAGGCCATAGCCTCTATGAAACTAGGTCGGGACGCCCTGGTAGCTCACCTGGTAGAGCACGCGCCCCATTTGCTGCATGTCATCCCATCTCTCTCCCCCCCTTTTCTGTCTATCTTCGGCTGTAGTATCAAATAAACGCAACCCCCATAAAAGGTGAAGAGAATCAAAAATCCAGACCACTTTCTGCCCTCTGAACTTCAGCAGGGGACTGTCTGAAATCATATTTCTCTTTAATTCTGTGCATGATGCTATCTTTTTCTGTTCTTTGCTTTCTTCTCCCCTTTAAGCTCCTTGAACACCCTGAGGGGATGGATGAAACAAACGGCCATAAATATTCATTTTATGACCAAATGTATGTGGACAACTCCCCACATACTTTAGGTGTACTTTTGGTGCTGGTTTCCTGATTTGATCATTTTCTCTCCTTCCTACAGGATGCCAGTCAGGGGATTGAGCCAGCAGAACCTGAAGAACCACCAAATATTCTGGACCTGGACTAGTAAAACTGGAGCTGTCTGTTTACATACCACAATAACCTGTTGGCTTATCATGCTTCAGCTTTTACTCTGTTCATCTGTATCCAAATAAGAAATAAAAGTCATCTGTTTACCCAGATGCCCTCTGGGAGGAAAAACAAATCAATTTTTTTTTTATTAGCAATGGATCAAATGATTCAGTGTAATGTGAAAGTGTTTCTGGTAATTGTGAACCCAGAGAGAATCACCACCAACTCTGCCGCTCTATGGTGCGTTTTAGCCTCTTTTAGCTGCTAGTTTTATATTTACCGTTTGGATCAGTCTCAGTGTTTCCAGCAGCAGCAGGCAACTATATTAATCAAACAAGCTCTGATAAATACATTGTACACTACCTGCTCAGCACCAAGTGGAGCATCTAACAGCTAAAGAGCCAGATGGACAAAACCAGAGCTAAAAAGGAGAGGATGAGGAAGTAGGTAGCTGTTTGCAAACATGTTAGCCACAGCTACCTTAAGTATTGTAATAAAAAAAAAAAAAAAAGATACCAGTGTTAATGACTTTTCAGTGTCTTCTATCAGGCTATGATGGACAAAAGCTCTGCGACAAAAGAGCTTGGCTTTAGACTTTACACAGACATTTATATTTGCATTAAGGGTTTTTTGATCACTAATAGGCAGAAAAGCTCTCAAACAAACTCTTATGGCTAAGAAACTTATGACTAACATGTTAGCAATCAGCTTTCACATCTAACACACACTCATTTTTGTGTCCACCTGATGAACGTAAATCCAATATTAACTCATTTTAGCTCTGGTTTGGTCTCTACTAACTAATGAAAAAATATGTTGCTCTTTAGCTTCCACTTTCGTCACCAGCTTGTCGCTAACTGTCTGCCATTTGATGCTGGGCATCAAGGGAGACAAAACAAGCTGTGTAGAGGTGCGGAGTTTGTTATTAATTGTGCCTTAGAGCTCCATTGTTGTCCAAAGAAAATATTAAACACATCAATAAGCCACACTGTTGCACTGGGTGCCATGTTCCTTCATTATTATGAACACACACACTGTAGGTTATTTTGACTCAATCCCACACACATCCTCCTGCTGCCGGAAATATTAGAGCACCAAATTTATATGAAAATAGTCCCCAACAAATGTAACGTTTGCTGAAAACTAAAGGGTCCGGCTGTTAGAAAATTTATGAGCCTTTAAAAAATATTTAATTATAGAGTTGTATACATTTATATACCTGAAACTGGCTAAACATTAAAAGTAAAGAACTGCCACACTGGAGCAGCTGCATTTCCTCAAACAACCAAAATGTCCACCATTATTTAAAATCACAACCTCTGAGAAGACAGTAAACTTTATCCATCTGCCGCTGTTTTGTCAAATCATTGACGGTGTTGTGTGTCAGCAGAGAGGCTCTGTGAATGTGCTGAGTTTGTCAGAAAACAGTTAAACGACATTAGTGACAGTGTGGAGGAAATCACTGCAGGCTTGTCTGACACTGGTGATACCATCGACCTCCACAAACCTTACAGGCAGATGGTGATCTGATGTCATCATGGGTAGGTTGTTGTAATGTGTTTCTATTGGCTGCACTGACATCACATGACAAAGGATCCGCAATGAACGGTCACCTAGTAATGACAGGCCCTACTCACCTCAAGATGCATGCACAATCATGCAAACACACACAGATTCATGCGTGAGTCTGTGGTGTTGGAATTAATTTTTTTAAGTTAATTACAGCTATAGCCGGTTAGGACACAGCTGGAAAACAGGAACTAGCTAGCCTGGTTCTGTCCAACATTTACAATATCAACACCTAACGTCTTGTTTTGTTTCATCCAAATAAAAACCTAATTGTAAAAACAACAATTTGCTGTTTTAGGAGAAGTTATGTGCCTAACTATTTCTTGCCTCTGAGCAGTTGCCAGGTGACCCGCAAAAAAGGTTACTGCTTTTCTGGGCTGTGCTGTTCTCAACTGCTCCAACAATTTGTACTTTGGAAAGAAATACAATAAATCTAAATCCATAAAACTCTGCTCCATGAAATCTATTTCACTTTTACTCATCTCCACAAAAACTTTGTGTTCCACTTACATACTAAGCGGCATGCCAACCGACCAGTCAAGTACCAAAATAAGTTATAGTATAAGTTATAAAATAAAATTAAGAAAAAAATGCCAAACACTGCTTTTTCAGTTTTATCATTGTAAGTAATCGTAGAAAAGGTTTCAGTTGTAGTCATCTGGACACTGTTTTCAGAATCAAGACGTTTCGGCTCCCATCCGGAAGTCATTCTCAATTGTGAAAAAATGGGACGGGAACTAGAAATTTAAGCTACTCTGTGTTACGTAAGCCCTGCCCTCAGGAAGGAATCTGCCTGAGTATCTGTTAATAGCTAGTTACACCTGAAACTGACCTAATAGTTTCCAAGATGGCCCAGTAATCAGTAATCAGGCCTATTGTTTTCTGGCTGCATCTACTTCATCACTGTTAAGTACCTGATTAGCATGTGATTGGCGTGACCAAGGTGATAATAAACTGTGATAGACTTTGGGCAGATTGAATCTCAGACCACCATTTCTGTTCAAAGAGGGGTTCTCTTTTTTCACAAAAATGGCTTCCTTGACGCCCCGTTCAAACCAACTCTTCTCTCTACTTAGAATCTTCACCTCGCTGTCTTCAAATGTGTGGTTTGTAGCTTTTAGATGCAAATGCACGGCGCTCTATAGTCCTGAGTTAGCGTGTCGTCTGTGCTGATAAAGTAATTTGTGAAGTGGCTGTTTGGTCTCACCTTTGTACCGTTCTTTGCAGTTTTCCTCACTGCACTGAATGGAGTAGACAACATTGCTCTGTTTCTGTGTGGGTAACTTGTCCTTAGGGTGAATGAGTTTCTGTCTTAAAGTGTTGCCTGGTTTAAAGAAAACAGGAACATCGTGCTGTCTAAAGATCCTTTGTAGTTTTTCAGACAGTCCAGATACATAAGGAATGGAGACACCGTTCCTTCTAGGTTCTGTTACACTTTTGTCCTGTTTTTTGGCTCTTTTAACTTTGTTGAGAGCCCAAGTAGGATAACCACAGGCTGAGAGTGCATTCTGGACATGCCTTTCCTCTTTCTTCTTCCCCTCTGAGCCGGTGGGCACTTCTTGGGCTCTGTGTTGTAATGTCTGGATTACACCCAGCTTGTGCTGTAATGGATGGTGTGAGTCAAAGAGCAAGTATTGATCTGTATGTGTTGGTTTCCTGTACACTTCTATCTGGAGCTTTCCGTCCTCTCCTCTGAGTGTAGAACAATAAAGAAAGGCCAGGCGGTTCTCTTTGGCGTCCTCACGCGTGAACTTGATGTTGGGGTCCACAGTATTGATATGCTCTGAGAACGCTTCCAAGTCTTGTTTCTTTATTTTCACAAAGGTGTCATCCACGTAGCGGTACCAATGACTTGGTGGTGTGCCCGGGAACAAGGATAATGCCTTCTTCTCAAACTGTTCCATGTACAGGTTGGCCACGATAGGAGAGACCGGATAGCCCATAGCACAGCCGTGAATCTGTCTGTAGAAGTGTCCCCGGAATTGGAAGTAGGTTGTGTTGAGACAGATGTCTAATAGTTTGCATATGTGTTCAGGTGTAAGCTTGGTCCTTTGCTGCAAGGTGGAGTCCTCCTGCAGTCTTCTCATCACCGCTGTCACTGCTTCTGAGGTCGGGATGCAAGTGAACAAGGACACATCATCATAAGAAACCATAACGTCATCTGGGTCCAACTGGAGATGTTTCACTTTGTCCACAAATTTCTGTGTGTTTTCCACATGATGTATTGTGTTCCCCACCAGCCAGTCAAGATTGTAATCAAATGTTTGGCTATGTTGTATGTGATGGAATCTGTGCTGCACACGATGGGTCTGAGTTTGATAGAACACTCCTGGACGAATGAGGGACTACACCGTCTCATTGTAAGTAATATCTTTGGGTTTTAAACTGTTGGTCGGACAAAACCAGATGTTTGTCATCTTGTACTCTTGGAAATTGTGGTGAACATTTCAGTTTTTTCTAGTCTCTTAATTGAAAAAACAAGACTAAAAGGTGTGTTCAGACAGAATGTGAAGCTGATTTTACAGGCGCCGCAATTGCATACAAAGTCAAAGGAAAGACAATTGGGTGCGATTAGACTCAAATTTTCCCCAGGCGGCGCAACTTGAAAATGTTTCTACTTGATCTAAATCATTTGCGCTTTATTAATCGGTTTCATATCATACAGAGATGAGAGGTAAAAGGAGAGAGACTGGAGTTTGTGTTCAGTAAGAGGCTGAGCTGCACACGAACACAGACACGGTTGGTGCGTCCATTGCTAGCTAGCTTACAGCTAACATCTGTAGAGTTGATACATTTGCTGTTTGGTGCAAATCAACACGGACTGCACAAATGGTCCAACAGTCAAATTCTTGACGCCACACCACTACACCACAGGACAGGTCAAGCTGACAGGGTTTTCAGGGCTCAGTGTTTTTCTTAATAAAACATCACATTTAGTTTGGTGACAGTGACAGCTGTTAAAGCCAAAGACTAATCACCATCTGATCCTGCTGCTGTTTCATGAAAACAAAAAAACAAAAAAATGAAGTTATGGTCCTTTGTTGACTTTTCCTAAATTTCTTTGCTGCCAGAACTTTTTTACTCTTTGTTTACATCAAAACCACAGAAATCTGCTTCAGTATTTGATGTTTCTGCATCTCTCATTGGCCTCCACATCTGTTCTTCTCCCACTTCTGTTTTTCCTCAAGGCTGTCTAAATAGAAGAAATGTGTTTTGTTTACACAGCCAGCAGATTTTTTTTACTCTCAGGTTTTCTGTGTGAACGCAGCCATGTTGTTTATGATGAAGGATCCAGTTTGTGTCTTCTCCTTCCTCTCCTTCTCTATTTGAATCTCCAGGCCAAAAAAATAAGACTGTTTTTATTCTGCTGCGTCTACCGCTGGCTCGCACTGAAAAACCCCAAATGCTTCCTCTCTCTGTAGACCTTCACTTTAAATAGCTTTCCTTCTCTGCTGCAGACATTCAAGACACAAAAACAAGCCTGACCTCCTCCCTCTGCTGTCCATGTGGCTGTCATACAGTTTATTGGCTTGACAGTTCAGCACAAAGCAGTGCACACAAGGTACATACAGTATAATTATACATTCAGGCCATTTTGAGATTAGAATATCTGTGACGAGGCAACCTTTCCAAAATGGAGAGCAAGCAGCTGTGGAGGTTACTGTTCCGGCTGTTTCTCTGCCTGCTGAGCTCCCTTCCCCCAAACACACAAAGAGCTGAGCGGCAGCGCTGGCTGCAGAGCAGGTTGGAAATGGTTTTGCCTGAAAAGTGACGCTGTGGGGGGGGTGGGGTGAAGACCGGGACCATGACCTCCAGTGTTGCAGGCTGGCTGTTTGCCGCCACTGCAGACCTCATTTAAAACTGGTGGTGTTGGTTCACATCTGACCTCGTGTCAGCTGAGACAACGCTCTGTCCATGTTAAAGAGCTGAACGTGGCAGCTGGTTTCTGTGAAGAGGACACCGAAGAACTGATTTCTAACGGTGCGTTCACACACACACACACAAATAATCGGTCTCTCGTCTTTCATGAGTCTGAAGCTTGCGGACATGTTTGCCTTGAGCACGTAATTTACAGACTCAGCCCTTATTTTCTCATGTTTCCAATACTGGCACACGACAAAGTAGTTAAGAACTACGCATTTTCATCCATCGTTTTACTTAATCGGGTCTTGGTAGCTCGCTAAAATTCTATCAGAATTGTGAAGTCGTAGACTTTTCCTCCATTTTGTTTGAAGTTCTTTAATGTAGTTGAGTGGAGAAGAAAACAACTCCACTTCAGATTCACAAGGGAATCAAAACGAGCTGCTTGGTCACCAGGTTGTCGCTTCAGCCTGACAGAGGACATCTGATTAACATTGAATCTTTTTCTCAATGTTGTGCTGCTGAGTGACTTTTGAGCATTTGAATAGTAGGACGGCACCAGCTTTTTTTTTTCCAAGGTTCAAAATGAATGACATGCTGTCCTGTCTCAAGTGTTTGAGTCTGTATGTGTGAACAGGGGGTGAAGCTTGCTGATGCACATGATTTACAATCTCAGCTCCAACTGGGCAGTTATTTTCTCACGCCGACACTATACTGGCACACATAAGACGTAGTTCGTGCCTTGTTTTTCTTGTTGTAGTCCTTGTAGCTCATTAAAGTTGTCGTAGAGAGTGGGGAAGCCGTTGACCACAACAATCAACTTTTTCTTCACTGTTCTTTTACGTAGTTGAGTAGAATATAAAAACAACTTTGTGCATCTGTTCTGCAAGGAAATTTAAACAACAGTTGTGTCTACTCCTAACATTTTAATTTCGAGTCTGTATGCAGGCAACTTCTGAGTCACAGTGGGCAGCGAAAGCACATGTACGGGGCAGAGAGGAGGCCGTTTCAGCTGACTTCCAAAGTTGTTGTAGTGTTGAGTCCGCTGACACAATGCAGCAGGAGGTGCAGGCCTGGCTGCCTGTAACTTAGGGCTCCGCTGTGAAGGAACCCAGCTGCAGGTTACGCTCCCAGGCAACTCTGGAGACAATGTTCGCTGAGCAGATGAGGACCTGACAGCGGGGCCTACCAGGAGACCCGCACCGAAACCTCTAATGAATATTAATTCCTTTGTTTGGAACTTCTAAAATGGCTGCTCAGGTTTCTATTAACAAAAGTGGTACTTCCTCAGGAATGCAGGTCTGGCATGCCTCTTATCTCAAGTCAAATCATGGTGAGATAATCTTTTGATTGTTTGGTATGTTTAGATCTTTCCCTGTTGTTCGTATCCAGGTGAATCAAAGAAAGAGTTGTTGACTGCTTCCAGTCCTAGAGTTAATCTTGTTAGCATGACAAAACACATAACTTTCCTGGGCGGAGAGAGCCTCTGTACCACATCTGGAAGGTGTCAGAGTGACACTTTCACTATTGAGGCGCTTACAAATCTGGAGGAGTCCCAGAAATGAAGGTTTATTCGAATCCCATTGGAATTCCACAAGGCCATAAACAGTTTGGCAGACTGTCTGTGGATGTCTGGAAGACACTCACCCCATTGTGCTCACTACAAGCATGACATGGAGAAGTTGACAAAAGTTCAACTTTATGCAAATGTCCTCTGACGAGGGTGAGCGACAACTGGGAGAGAATTGGGAAGTCATTGACAGTGGCAATTAGCTTTTCCTCTATTGTATTTGAAAAAAAAAAAATAGATAAAAACATACGAAAAGTCCCACGGTTGAGAAAATGAAGTGCCGAAGGAAAGGGCTGTCTGACAGCACGGTAAAGCGGTGAGAATTTTACTTTTATAGCGTACACTTGACTGATTGATGTTTTTAGGTCAAAACCTTTTTGGGCGGTTAAAATACGTATTACTGTTGATCCCCATTCAACAATACAGAGCTGAGCGTCTGTGGCAAAGCAGCTGTCTGCTTCTCCAAACTGGCTGCGCGCCGACCCCCATCTACTGTAGGTAATACACCGACTATCGATAAGTACCTCATACAACCCAATTTCACAATGTTGCGCCGCTGGACACCTTTTAGTAGTGGTGGGCGAAGTCCTAACCTGAATCCTATTGAGATGCTGTGCCATGACCTTAAAAAGGCAGTTCATGCTCGAAAACCCTCCAATGTGGCTGAATTACAACAATTCTGCAAAGATGAGTGGGCCAAAATTCCTCCACAGCGCTGTAAAAGACTCATTGCAAGTTACTGCAAACGCTTGATTGCAGTCGTTGCTGCAAAGGGTGGCCCAACCAGTTATTAGACTAATATTTAAATTTGTTTGATGATCTGAAACATCTAAGTGTGACAAACATGCAAAAAAATAAGAAATCAGGAAGGGGGCAAACACTTTTGCACACCACTGTAGGTAAGCCTCCGCCTTGGTGAAGAAGCATCAGATTTCCTAGAACTTCCTGGGGATTCTCCACTCTACTGACTCCTCTGGAAATCAACTATCACAGATTTCCCTGGCGTGAACTGCCCTGAGAGAACAAATGTACTGATGAACCAACAGTATGGTGGAGTGCAACTAGTCTTGACAAGAACACAGTGGAGACCTACTGTATGGCCCTTTTTGACCAAATAGTCCCAGGAACTTGACTCAGGAACTAATACCCCATTTAACAGGGGACCAAGAACCTTTCTTCAGATAGTGAGATAAAAGAGTCCGACTGAGCTGAGAGCGCGAGCAAACGATAGAGGGAGGGGCAATCGAGAGAACAAAGTGAAAGAAAAAAAAACTTTTGTTGAAACAAATTGTTTCATGGCGGTTACGTTCTAAAGCAGAAATAAATAACTAAAGCACTCGGCAGCTTTCTGTCTTCTTTTCCAACTCTGCGTGTCTCGTCATTCATTCATTACATTCAACTCAAACATCTGAGTCATGTACAGTGCATACGGAAAGTTTTCAGACCCTTTCAAGTTTTCCCACATGTTATGTTTCAGACTCATCTTAAAATTTATTAAATTCTCATCAATCTACACACACAATACTTAATGACAAAGCAAAAACTGTTTTTGGAGCTCTATATTTTTCTGCATCCATCTTTCCCTCTATCCTGACTAGTCTCCCAGTCCCTGCCGCAGAAAAAACATCCCCACAGCATGATGTTGCCACCACCGTGTTTGATTGTTGGGATGGTATTAATGAGGTGGTGCTCAGTGCCTGGTTTCCTCTACACATGCTAGGGCTGTCACAATCAGGAAATTTTAGTTTCAGATTAATTCATACAAATAATGGCTATTAACGATTTCATTGTCTACTATTCATGTTATACCACACAGCGGTGCTGTTGTGTTTGGCTTTGCAGCTAGGCTTAACTATGTTATTCATTTCAATGGCTGCTCACCGAAATGATGCGATCATTGGCAAAGGCTATTAATCTTCAAATAGTTGAAGAGCTGAAACAAAAGAGCCTGCCCAATAGATGTAATGTCTAGACAGCCAAGCTCTTTTATTCCATGTTTTTTTCATGTCATTGCAAACTTTTGCTCAGATAGACAGCTTATTTGTTTCAACCCAGCTGATGGAAACGCACCTATAGGATCCAAAACTTGGTATGGAGTGTAAACTTTAAGTCAACACATGTTTCTTATGCTATAGCCACACAGCTCACACCAACTCTGGTATATTAAAGCAAAAGGGTTTTATTAATCCACTTTTACGTCATACACAAATAAACTTTGATTAAAACAATAAGAAAAGGCCAGCGATTACCTCTGTATATTCCACAAGTCCACAACATGGTGGTGGAGATGTGCAGCTCCACTCTGCACCAGCAGCTACTCACTGTCCTAAAGTGTTAAGTGTGACTTTGGCTATTTTGTATTACAGGTAAACAAAATTGTAATTATTCAGAGTGGACCTGGATTAAACATAACATTAAGAAAAAATATGACTAAATATCAACATGTAAATAATAATAATAATAATAATAATAATAATAATATTCAACTGCAAAACTTCCCTTCCCCGTGGAATCTAATGATTTTGCAAAATAATCATGGTCAGCTCAAAATTGCGACAGGCCTACACACGCTGTTGGGAATTGTGGCCAAATAGTTCAATCTTCATTTCATCAGACCAGAGGTCATGGTCTGAGAGTCGTTCAGGTGCTTTTTGGCAAACTCCCAGTGGGCTGTCATGTGTCTTTTAGTGAGGAATGGCTTCCCTCTGGCCACTCTACCATAAAAGGCCTGATTGGTGAAGTGCTGTACTGATTATTGTCCTTCTGTAAGGTTTACCCATCTCCACAAAAGGAACTCTGGAACTGTCAAAAGGAACATTAAAAACAAACAGTATGGCAGTAATACTTCATTGTAGCTTCTAGTCTGCCTAACCCAAAGAAGAAGGGGAGTACTGTGTGGGTGACGTTTGTGGTACTGGGAAATAGTGGCAGAGTGAGACCTCTTACTTTCTCTGTGCTAAAGAGCAGCTAGCCCAGGTCTGACAACCATCCACCGTGTCAACTTCAGGAGTATTTCTCTCCGTTTACCTGTCCATCTGTAAGCAACACCATGTTTGCCATCAGAAATGCTCTCCGCCTCAGCTCCAAGTAATCCATCCCCACGGTGGCGAGGAGATGATGCGCCAGGGCTTTCATCCCAGTGGACGGACTTACCGACGAGCAGATACAGACTGTGCACTGCACTGCCTAGCTAACAAGCAGCATAAAGTACTTATCTGTGCATGTAAGCAGCTGGCAGTAAAAAAACAAAACAAACAATGAGCCCTGTCTCTGAGCGTAACGTAGTGTTTTTCCTGCATGCCTCTACGACGTGTAAACAATCATTAGATCAATTATTAGATCTTGGTACAAGCATGCTGCATGCTTATTGGCTCACTGACACTGATGAGATTTACTCCTGAGGTATCGAAATTTGGTACTGAAAGACAAAGCATTTTTCGATACTCGTTAGTATCGAAGCAATTCGGTCAGTTCCTCCTCTAGCTAATTTGTCTGATTATCTGAATTATTAATGTGATTCACTGGTTGGCTCCAGGGCACATCAAACAAACAGTTACTTCCTCTATAAACAAAACACCAGACTCAAGCCTATTCTCCTGACCAATGGCAGAACAAGAGGTGAAGCCTCTAACTTGCACAAACCAATGCTCACGTTAAGCATGGCAGGGTCACGCATGAAGACTGAGCTGGAGGTTGTGCATTTTTGTGAACAGCGTTTGTAAATCTGGACCCCTTCATCCATTGTTTTGTGAATTAAATATTTATTTGAAGGTCATTATTTGATGTCAGATCTGTACAATTCGAAAGTCAATTCTGACTTGTGGTGGTACCAATAATTTTCAAATGAGCTCGAATCACCTGTTTCCCTGAACTTTGGGGATTTCATTTTGGACAGAATGTTGTCAACTTCAGCATTCAGCATTTCTAGCTGCATCTATGCAGGAAATGTCCTAAAAAATGGTGTAAAAACCTCCACCATGTTGTGTAATACTTAGCAGCATAATGTTCTGAGAAACAAAGAGCACGAGACTACAGCTGGTCTGTTGTGAGAAAATCTTAACTGAGGTCGTCTAACAAACATTCCTGAAGGCTGAAGACATAGAAAACACCAGTATGACCTGTTATGAGTCAAACAGGTCAATAAACAGCTTACTGTTACACTCTTAGTCTTACTGCAGGTGAATAATTACTGCTTGTTTGTGTCAGGCAGTAAGCAGAGCCGAATGTTGAGGGTTTGGCTTGAATGTCTGCCATTTCAATCCTGGTTAAGAAGTTTAACGACTGCATGCTAACTCCAAACCATAAATTTATTTAAATGGTCAGTTTCTTGATCACAGTCAAATCCTTGTTAGGTCAAGTTCAGGCCTGACAAAGATCTGACTATAAACATTGTCCATTTAAATAAATTTGTGGTTTAGAGTGTGTGTGCATGCCTTACACTTATCTATGCTGAGTTCCAGTAGCACCTACATGTGATGCGGGTGTAATTAAGCGACCGTGCTTTTCTTTTACCACCACCAACAGGTCAAAACTGTTGGTGTCTACAGCCGAGATATACTTGCTTTTAACTACGTGTTTGCGTGCGCATGATGGCTGCCTCACGTATCCTGCGTCCGTTTGGAGCGTTGGTTGTGCACATCCACAAGATGCAATACCCACATTTGTGGTGCTGTTAAACCGTATTGCATCATACAGAGAGGTGTTTGTTATTTAGAACAAAATATTAGAAACATCAGTCAGTATAACACAATACAGTGCAACAGCACCACAAACTACAGCCTCCACAATTACCATGAAGTTGAATCAACACTTCTCTAAAAACAGTTTCAATAGGATTTATTGCAGGACTGTTGTATTAAGACAGTTTTAGCTAGGTGTACTTAATAAACTGAACCTGGAGTCTATTCCAAAAAGCAGGTTTAGTGAAAACTCAGTTTGTTTACCCTGAGATGAGGGAAACTGGGTTTTCCGTTCCAGAAAGAGAAGTAACTTAAACTCTTGGTGTGACTGTGTGAACCTAACCTGCTCGCTGGCAGGTTTTCTTCAACAAACCCTGAGTTTCTCTTTGTCTCCTCCCTCCTACAGAGCCGGACACGCTATTTCATTTCCTCACTGATTCAGTCCATATCAAAGCGCGTATATTAATTAGCGGAGGTTTACTGTATGTCAAAGTTTGTTACTCAGGACTATCTAAAGTTACTTACTGCGATGTCAGTCATGTCTTTGAACAGCGGTTTTTGCCCTCACATTTAAAAATATTACACAGCAAGTCAGCTCAGAAATAAAACCCTGCATGTCCTTCTGGTTTTATAAAACTGACTGCACACAAGACAGCTGTCAGTTTGTTAGAGCAGTTCCACTAAAATGTTTATTGCACATAATGTGTAATCTCAGTTTAAAGTGTAAAAATCGGTATGAAGCTTTAGACATGTAGGATCAATGAATAATTATCTTTATCACTCATAATGTGATTGGTTGCACTGATGGAACATAATTCCTGTAATATTGGAGATTGTGTGTAAATATTTCAGTTCAGAGTTAGCAGGATCGAGGTGCAGCTGCAGAATGTGGTTTGAAAATGAGTTTTTTTAAATAGGCTGCATTTAGTCTGAACGTGTTTTAACAGCATTTCAGTGACTAAATTTACTACATTTGTTGAAGTAGCTGAAATAAAGCTGAATACTGTTGAGCCAAGATCCAAATAGATGTCTAAAATTTAACAATCTACTGTATTTTAAACTCAACGCCTTTTTAAATGCAATTTATCAAACACATTATTACTGGATCAGACTGTGATCCTACAGTCCCGTCTCTATGCCTTTGATCTATATCCTATATTTTTTAAATCTTCAACTATATTTTTCATCTTCAGTTGCTGGCCCCTGTGTTTTGGCAGATTAAAGCTGAACAAATACATTTCCTTAATGGATAATGAAGTGGTGGAATCTGACTGTGTATTAGGCCATAGCCTACATTACATTTCAAATATAAGTCTGGTGAATGCTGAATTAAGGGACAACACTGAATAAAACTCTATTGTGTTAACTTATTGACATTTTTCCCTGCTCTGACTCAGGTGCTTTTCTTAAAAGATAAATGTGCACAGTCCAGATTAAAATGGAGGCTCAGCATTTTATTTACCTGTTGCCATGGTGAATCGTAGTATCAGAGCTCCATTGATGATGACCTTTTATAGTCCTCATGCACATGCTTAATTCAGAGTGAACATACTCAGAGTTGATTGAACAAATTCAAATCAGCTGTTCTAGAACCGAAAACACTTGAGTTTCCCATCTCAGCGTTCATCAACTCAGAGTTCAGGCTTAGGCTCCGAGTTTGTTGAACCTGTTTTCTGGAATAGACCCCTGGACCTAATACCTGGAAGCTGTCAGCTGTAAACAAACACTAGCTGAATGGCAGGCAGCTGTTAGCTGCTCGCTGGTGTAGCTATACAGTATAATTGGCAGGCCTGCAGTTTACCCAGACTTGCTTTAGCCTGCTGGTTTCAATAAATCACTAAATACCCTACTTCAAGCGGAGCTTTCAGCACTTTGAGGAGGCAATGGACTTCCGCATGAGCAGAAAATTGAGACCAGAACCTGACCTAACTGGTGCTGCTAAATTGGAGACCTGAACCCAATCTGAGGCGATAGTTGATTTATTACATCCATTACTGACCATTAGCTCACCAAGCTAATGGATGGCACTGACACTGAATCTACTTGCAACATACAATACATATAGGTGCAAACAATTGGCTCAGTCTTGGAGAGAAAGATAAATTCTCAGTAAATTACATTTGAAAATAAACGAACCCAACCTGAAGCACAAGCCAGGTAGCAGATCTCTGAGGCAGAATTTGCATATATAGCTCTGTTGTGGAGAAATTACGAGGGTTTGGAAGAGACTATACAACAGCAGAGAAGTGGATTACCGTAAAACTTAATTAATAGCCCAGGCTTTTATTTTCTTCAGTCACTGAACTCAACCTGCCTATATTTGGGACAGGCCTTTAATTCTTTTGCACAAGATGGGAAATACGGTAAACAATCGAGGAATGGACACATATTCTGACTTTATGACCGCTTCAAAAGGTAAGGAATCACCACTTTTTTCTCATCTCTCTTGTTTACCATGCCGGTAAATCTGAATGAATTATACTTTGGTGCTCATGGTTTCCGTAAAATGAACTGAACGTTACATGTCCATATCGATCTAAGCAGCTTAGAACTAGCTTAAGCAGGCGACCCAGTGGGCTTTAAGAGGTTTCATACATCCAAAGGACTTCTATAAAAACCAGACCCGGCATCTAATTGAAACCTGTATTTATCAAAACGTGTAGCCAGACCCGGCCATTAAAAGGTACTCTGCATTTAATGGGGGCTCAGCTTTTAATTTAAGTTTTATGGTATGCTGCAAGAAGTCTGAGAAGTTTCTATGGACATTGACATCATTTCTTACTGTGACTCTGGATTTCCATTAGAATCCATTGTAACTGCTGTGAATCAAAGGTCAAGAACCAGCCAGCTGAGCATCTTGCTTGGCTCAACATGCCAACCCCCCGCCCCCCACACTGAAATGTCACTTTTTCCCTGTTTGGCTCTGATATCTCGTTCTCCACCTGCTCCACCGCCCACAGCAGACAGATGATGCCAGCAGACTTGTCAGCTCGGAGCGATGAAACAACAGCAGCTCTGAAACAATAAAAACACCACCGCAGAATGGGCGGTGAAGCTGTTACCTTGGTAACAAGATTTCACATCAGCAGGATTAGTTTATTTAAACTGATCAAAGGAAAATAAAACAAAGAAACAGTCAAGTTACTGTGAAACTAACTTGTTCATGACAACATAGTCATCATCCACTGATTGTAATCTCTCAAACATTTAGCTCTTGCTTTGTTCCAGCTGAACTGATATCAGAAATCAGCAGAAATATTCAGCGGAAATAAAAAAGGATTAGTTCACCCAAATTTCTAAATAAATTGCACTAAACCCTTAGTCATATCTTGCCCCTAGGTTTATTATTAGTTTTAAAGCTAAAACTAATATATATAAACTAACTATAGGCTAGATACTACTAGGAATAAGTGAGAAAATACTATTACTACCATTGTAAAATTTCAATGGACTGGCCCTTTAATAACATGCAGTAAACAAGTTGAAGCCCTTAATCACATTTATGATTTACAGAAGCACAGGAATATTATACACCTCAGGTCCCAAATGAACTGGAGGTACAGGTTGTATAATACAACATTTTCTAAAATATCTTCTCATATCATCTGATGTCTGACTGCTGATATCTTAATAAGTATGAGCTGAAAAACAAGGGTGAGAAGAAGTTGTGAACAAGTGCAGTAAGAATGAAAGCAGGACTACCTCAATAAATCAGTGGTGAATTCAGGCACTCCTTGAAAACTTGAAAAGAAATGGCGTTCCACCAATCTGAAGAATCTAGTTTAGTCTGGCAAAATAGTCTTAAAAAAACATATAGTAAGGCCAACCGTAATGCCAGAGCAGCCTATTATTCATCATTAATAAAAGGAAAATAAGAACACGGTTTCTTTTCAGCACTGTAGCCAGCCTGACAGAGTCACATGTATTCAATTTTTCCCTCAGTAGTAGCAACTTCATGAGCTTCTTTAAATAATAAAATTATAATTATTAGAGACAAAATTCATCACCTCCTGCCTTCAACCGGTACCGAGGTATCTTCAAACACAGGGACCTTAGAAACAGCTGTAAATCCTGATTTATATTTAGACTGCTTTACTCGACCTTCAACAATTTCTTCATCTAAGCCATCAACCTGTCTCTTTAATCCCATCCCAACTAGGGGTGGGTTTAAAAACAAATCAATTTTCCCCAATTCAAATCAATCTTTATTTGAATTATCCGATATCGATTCATAAAATCAGAGATCGATATTTGTGTCCATAGGCTATAGCGTTTTTTCTGGCAGGGAAGCGCTTGCAGTCAGAGAGAAAAACGCTGCACATGGGTTTTGTTTCTATGACAAGCAGATTGACATTAGCTAGGTAGCTAAAAAGAGAAGAAAAAAACCAACAAAAACCCACCCAGGTCAGAAAGTGGTGTTTACCCGTATTTTTTCGATGTATGAGGCTGGGATGTAGCCGGTTTCCCCCGAGCTGCAGCAGGACCTTAAACGAATAGACATTAAATCGAAAATTGAATCCTTGTGAATCGGAATCAAATCAGGAAATCAGTGGTGATACCCAGCTCTAATCCCAACTAGGCTGCTTAGAGGAGTTTTACCCTTAGTTAGCACTTCTTTACTAGATATGATCAATCTGTCTTTATTAACAGGTTATGTACCACAGTCTGTCAAAAGTAGTTGTAATTTCTTAAAATCAGTTGCATGACTTTCTACATCATCTTTTCCTTTCGGCTGTTCCCTTTCAGGGGTCGCCACAGCGAATCATGTGCCTCCATCTAACCCTGTCCTCTGCATCCTCTTCACTCACACCAATTAACTTCATGTCCTCTCTCACTACATCCATAAATCTCCTCTTTGGTCTTCCTCTAGACCTCCTGCCTGCCAGCTCCAACCTCAGCATCCTTCTACCAATATATTCACAGTCTCTCCTCTGAACATGTCCAAACCACCTCAATCTGGCCTCTCTGACTTTATCTCCAAACCATCTAACATGAGCTGTCCCTCTGATGTCCTCATTCCTGATCCTGTCCGTCCTCGTCACTCCCAAAGAGAACCTCAACATCTTAAGCTCTGCTACCTCCAGCTCTGCCTCTTGTCATTTCTTCAGTGCCACTGTCTCTAAGCTGTACAACATCGCTGGTCTCACCACCGTCTTGAACACCTTTCCTTTCATTCTTGCTGATACTCTTTTATCACACAACACACCTGACACTTTTCTCCACCCGTTCCAACCTGCTTGCACTCGCCTGTTCACCTCTTTTCCAGTGTCCATTGCTCTGAACCGTTGACCCTAAGTACTTAAAGTCCTGCACCTTCTTCACCTCTGCTCCCTGTAACCTCACCGTTCCTAAATCTACGAAGACACAATGCAACTCCCTATGACCTTCTCTGTACTTCTCCATCAGCATCCTCAAAGCAAATACTGCATCTGTTGTACTCTTTCTAGGCATGAAACCATATTGCTGCTCACCTCTGCCCTTAGCCTAGCTTCCACTACTCTTTCACACAACTTCATTGTATGGCTCATCACAATAGTTTATTTGAGGGTTTTCAGTCAGGATTTAGAGTGCATCATAGCACAGAGACAGCACTGGTGAAAATTACAAATGATGTAACCATCAGACAAAGGACTTGTCTCTGTATTTGTCTTGTTAGAACTTAGAGCTGCATTCAACACCATTGACTAACATCCTATTACATACACTGGAACATTTAATTGGCATTACAGGAACCGCACTAAGCTGGTTTAAGTCCTATTTATCAGATCAATCTCAGTTTGTACATGTTAACGATAAATCCTCCATGCATGCCAAAGTTAGTCACAGAGTTCCACAAGGTTCTGTGCTTGGACCAATTCTATCGATCAAGCCAGAGGAAACCAACCAATCAGTTAGCTAAACTTCAAACATGCCTTAAGGACAAAAACCTGGATGACCTGCAATTTTCTGATGTTAAATTCAGACAAAACTAAAGTTAAACACCTCCAAGACACATTATCTAAAGATATAGTTACTCTAGATGGCATTGCCCTGGCCTCCAGCAGCACTGTAAGGAACCTCGGAGTTAACTTTGATCAGGATTTATCCTTTAACTCCCACATAAAACAAACTTCAAAGACTGCCTTTTTTCACTTGCTTAACATTACAAAAATCAGGCACATCCTGTCTCAAAAGGATGCAGAAAAACTAGTCCATGCATTTGTTACTGCTAGACTGGATTATTGCTATTCCTTATCAGGCTGCCCCAGTAAGTCCCTTAAGAGTCTCCCGTTGATCCAGAATGCTTCAGCAGGTGTACTGACAAGAACTAGGAAAAGAGATCATATTTCTCCCATATTAGCTTCTCTGCACTGGCTCCTTGTAAAATCCAAAGTAGAATTTAAAATCCTTCTCACCTACAAAACTCTTAATGGTCAGGCACCATCGTATCTTAAACACTACTAGAACACTGTGCTCCCAGGATGAAGGGTTACTTGTGGTTCCTAGAGTCTCCAAAAGTAGATTGGGAGCCAGATCCTTCAGTTATCAAGCTCCTCTCCTGTGGAATCAGGTTCCAGTTTTGGTTCGGAGGCAGAAACCATCTCCACATTTAAGAGCAGGCTTAAGACTTTCCTCTTTGATAACGCTTATAGTTAGGGCTGGCTCAGGTGAGTCCTGAGCCATCCCTTAGTTATGCTGCTATAGGCCTAGACTGCTGGGAGACTTCCCATGATGCACCTATTTCCTCTCCCTCTGTATGCATCCTTATCCCATTAATGTATGTTAGTAACTCGACATCTCTCTCCCGTAGTTTTGTGCTTTCTCGTCTCCTTCTGTCGCTTTCAGCACCCATGTTCCTGCTCAACACCCGTTGCTACAATTATTACTACTATTTGTTTTCTTAATATTATTACCTCTCTCTCAGACCTGCTCTATGAAAAGTGCCCTGAGATTTGGCGCTATATAAATGCAACTGAATTGACATTTAAACTCCTGAGCAACTGTAACTAGGCACAGCAGGTTTACCACACCCGTTAGCTTTTTTAATACCATACCATGCATGTAGGCATTATGTGAATATTTAAGTATTCTGGTTTCAAATCAAGTTAGCTGGTTTTTAAACCAACTCAAAGAGGTAAATTAATTAGCTAAACTAGCTGGTTAGCTACAGAATAACTGTCATAACAGTAGCTAGTAAACAACTGGATGACAATTAACACAAACTAGCTAACTAACCTAGACAACTGATTTATGCTACATTTAAAAATGACTTATGTTACACAGACTACTTATCTAGCTATATTAAAACATACAATAATATACAGTAAATATTACACAGTAAAAAAAACTGCAGTATACATTCACAAATGTTAGGACCACTGGCACTCCACTATTTGAATTCAATCATTTGTAGGACTTTAACTGAACTTTTATTAGGAGACAGCATGCTCTTTTGTTCTGTAAACAAAGGAGAGCCATTGAACTCAGTCTTCCGCAATCCTCCCCCCATAGACCCAGCTTCCAGCTGCCTGTGTAAGACTTCTGCAACAAGAGTCAGCGACAACGGCTACTACACAAAGCCTGCCAGCTAACTTTAGGAAGTAACTGTAAGGAGAACAACAGACAGAGAGCGACCGGTTCCTCCATCTGCACTGATGGACTGCACAGCAAGGATTTTCTTTAATATCGGAACCAACATTCTTCCCTGCCTGGCTAATCCAACAAAACCGCCAGATAACAACGCAGCTTCAAAGCAACTTTTCTTCCTTTGCGGACTGGTAACCACTGAACCTATAACTGGGCATAGCAGAGTACACTGCTGAGCACAGGACTGTGTTACATTTGTGAATGTATCTGTGTTGATTTGGTTCATTGAGTTTTATTGTTGTGATGTGTTTTCACTATTATTTTGGTAGCCACATGCTAAGTCGATGTTAGTGATGTTCACACAGACACAGGGTCTTGCATGCAACTAACTACCCTCTTTTCTAACCTGGCACAGTTTATCCTATATAGTTCAAACGTACACTTCAATTTCGCCCTTTAACAGATCCACACTAGCATACATAACTAACATACATAGCCTTGCTGCCATTTATAGTTTCTTTTCTCTGTCTAACCATGTGGCTACTGCTCAGCTGCCATTTTGAATGAGATTTCTTTTGTTAGATGCCATTTTGGACCCAAGCAGCCATTTTGGATCCCACACACACCCTTTTGTTCTTGAGCTTTGTGCATTTAGAGTTATACTTTATATTGTGTGTTTTGTGTTGTTCATCTTTTAATAAATGCTTGTGTATAATTATGCTGGTTTCTTTAACGTTGCACAAGAGTGAATAATTTGCCAACCTCTATGATGAACTCCAAATCCTTCAAGCTACTAACTATTAATGGTAATTTTGGTTATAGTTATTAATTTATTAATCAGAATTACAAATTGATAGTTTAGTGTATTTTATGAGACTGAATCAATTAGATATCAATTTTTCCATGTTTAAGGGTGGTGCCCCCAAGGACTTTATTCATTAAAAAGTTATTATTTATGATTATCTTTGATAATTCTGATGGCCATAATTAATTGATTGCACCTACATAATTTGGTGCCCCTTTAACCACTATAAATCCCAACACAGATAACATTTAAGTTGACATTCACATTCAAAACAATCAATGCTTGTATCAAATACATTACTTACAGCCCTCTCATCTAACTATATGCTAATTATACAAATCAAGACTAAGAGTCTACAGCCACGCTAACAAATCAACTACAGACTACAAACAAATCATAAAAGGACATGATGTTACAGAAGCAAAACTGAAATGGGGAGTCAAGAGCCTCGGCGGGCTCTGTCCCGACTGACAGTGTAAACAGCAGCATAACACAACAGCTTCATTGTCCATGCGAATAGGGAACAGTACAGAAAGATGACCCCCATAACAACAACTGCACTGCAAGTAAACATACATAATCACAGCAGCCGTTCAGGTGCAAGCAAAACGAGAGCTCAGACAGGTGGGGTGTGCAGTATAACTCACGGTAGGAAGATAAGTCATTCTTTTCTTTCTTCTTTGAGGCAAAGTGGTTAATATCCAGGCTGTATAAATGTCCAGCTCATCTCCTCCCTGCACTGCTGCTAGCTAAAGTAGTTATAAAAGCACGCAGCTGGTACCATTACTGGGAAAAACTAGTTAACTTTTTAGCTCTCGGTTGCTTGATTTAAATAACTTTAACTTTGTTTGGTGTGAGGCCACGTTTTTCCCCATCCAGACGACTCACAATGACCACATTAATATTTTTAATCAACTTCACCTGACTTCCCTTCAGCTTTGGCATGACGTCGGAGCATGATTACCTTTCTTCTTCTTCTTCTCCTCCTCCTTCTGCTTTTAATGGAGAATTGCAGGTTCATTGCGGATCATCATCGCCACCAACTGGATCAGAATCAGAAACAAACAGGTTTATAGCCAAGTAGGTTGTCATGTACAAGAAATCTGCCTTGGTATTTTGGTGCATAACGGTCACAATAAAGATAAAGGAAAATAAAAAGGAAACACAAGTACTGCAGGAGTCAAGAATCATAAATATTAATTAGAACATTTGAATTAAAAATGTGAAATATCTGTTTTTAAAATGAAAAGAGCTTGTGCAGTGTTTAAAACGAAGGATGGAAGGTGCAAAATATTGACCAAGGAATGTGCAAATGTTTACAGTATAAAGAATATGTGCAATGTGCAAAATAATAATCCAAAGATTTGCTTTAATGTAATGTATGACTTTGGCACGTCTTCAGCTGCTGCAGGAAGTTCATCCCCTGCTGTGCCTTCTAGCTATTCTGTAGTTACAGAATTCTTATATTCTTGTTAACAGTCCTCGGTCTTGTAAAGGTCCAATTTCTAGGTCCAATTTCCACAACTGTTTGCAAAGATTGTTTTAAGGTCCATGTGTCTAATCCCTTGACGTTCCAGCTTGTTCCTTAATAACAGTCTTTGATTTGCATATTTAGGATAAACACAGATGACATCCACAGTCTCCTTTTTGATTGCAGACATCACAGTTTCTGCTTGGACGCTTTCCGATGAGGCGGAGAGATGAATTTAGTTTAGTATGTCCCAGTCTAATCCGATTTATCCGACACTCTTCTTTCAAGTGACCTTCCCACTTCCACTTCTTGCTGTATCTGCTAAAAATGCCTTCCTGTCAGTTCTCCATCCCATAACCTCTGCCACTGCGTCTTAGTTTTTGGTTTCTGCCTTACTTACTGGTATTGATTTGCTTTTAATCCACTTTTTGGAACGTTGATCTACTGTTTCATTCCCTTGAACACCAACATGAGCTGATACCTATAACAAATGTACATCAATTCCTAACCTAATAATTGTATATAAAGATTGCAATATTTCATAAAGAATATCCTGTCTACATCTTGAAGAAGTAGGTTTGAGATTAGCCAGGGCTGCACTTTGAGTCTGAGCATATTAGAATTGGCAGGGATTTGATTTCCTCTATCCACAGTAGAGTGAATTAAATCACCATCATTTAAACTGAATATACTGCTATATTGTCAGTTCTCTTTGTCACCTTAGCTTTTAACTCTGGAACATAAAATGCACAACTTGTTTTACCATTATCAGGGTTTTTAGACCCACCTGTATGTACGTAATAATAATAATAAACATTATTTATACAGCACTTTTCAAAAGAAAGTGACCAAATGCTTTACATGGTTGAACCAGGACTAAACATTTCAGGACTGCATTTCAGGAAAATAAAATCTGACACTTAATAATAAAACAGATAAGACATGTTGGAAATACAGTGAAACTGGTGTGCTAACTTTACTAAAAAGATTTTTAAAAAGATACGTTTTGAGAAGTGATTTAAAAGATGTCACCGACTAATGTTCTAATCGTGGATTCATAATTCCTTAGTTATATCTGAAATAACACAAAAACACACCTAATCAAAAGGTTATAAACACACTTTTTTAAACCTTTATGTAAGGTGTAAATCTTAATGGCCCTACAGGTTTGCCTAATAATTGATTATTAATTGTTTGCTTCTTAGATGAAGAGGAATTTCCCCAACTTCCACCTGAAGCGGCTGACAGCAGCGTTGACTTGACTGCCCCACAACACAACTGTAACGATTGAGTCTGAATTCTGTTTAAACTTTATAGGGATGTGAACGCAGCTGATTCAAATACAATACAACCATAATCTAGAACTGACCTAATAAAAGCAATATAAATATTGCTCCCCAAGCAGTGCCCATCCAGCATCTCATAACATTCAAGACTATTTTACATTTATCTTATATTTTGCCGGGAAGATTTTTCCATGTCTTCAACACGTCAAACCATATTCCTAAAAATTTTAATGTTTTCCTAATCTTTGACCATAGTTTAAAACAAATATCTTAACTGACTTTCTCATAAAAAAAGAGTTTGAGATACAGATACTTTTAATACCCACAACAGAGACCCATTTTCAACTTTAAAGATGGCTTCCTATTGTAAGACAAATTTTAAGAAGTGTAGAATTGCAGTTTAGATCCATGTCTGTCCAGACTCATATACAGTGGTGTGCAAAAGTGTTTGCCCCCTTCCTGATTTCTTTTTTTTTGGTCACACTTAAATGTTTCAGATTAAACAAATTAGTAAGTAAACACAAAATGCAGTTTTTAAATGAAGGTTGTTATTAAGGGAAAACATTTTGTACTTCTTCAGCCATTCAGAGGTGGACATGCTGGTGTGTTTTGGATCATTGTCCTGCTGCAGAACCCAAGTTCACTTCAGCTTGAGGTCACAAACAGATGGCCGGACATTCTCCTTCAGGAGTTTTTGGTAGACAGCAGAATTCATGGTTCCATTTATCACTGCAAGTCTTCTAGGTCCTGAAGCAGCAAAACAGCCCCAGACCATCACACTACCACCACCATATTTTACTGTTGGCATGATGTTCTTTTTCTGAAATGCGGTGTTACTTTTACGCCAGATGTAATGGGACACACACCTTCCAAAAAGTTCAACTTTTGTCTCGTCAGTCCACAGAGTATTTTCCCAAAAGTCTTGGGGATCATCAAGATATTTTCTGGCAAAAATGAGACGAGCCTTAATGTTCTTTTTGCTCAGCAGTGGTTTTCGTCTTGGAACTCTGCCATGCAGGCCATTTTTGCCCAGTCTCTTTCTTATGGTGGAGTCATGAACACTGACCTTAACTGAGGCAAGTGAGGCCTGCAGTTCTTTGGATGTTGTTGTGGGGTCTTTTGTGACCTCTCGGATGAGTCGTCGCTGCACTCTTGGGAGTAATTTTGGTCGGCTGGCCACTCCTGGGAAGGTTCACCACTGTTCCATGTTTTCGCCATTTGTGGATAATGGCTCTCACTGTGGTTCACTGGAGTCCCAAAGCTTTAGAAATGGCTTTATAACCTTTTCCAGACTGATAGATCTCAATTACTTTCTTTCTCATTTGTTCCTGAATTTCTTTGTATCTTGGCATGATGTCTAGCTTTTGAAGATCTTTGGGTCTACTTCACTTTGTCAGGCAGGTCCTATTTTTCTTTAGCTTTTGACAATGCTTTGTAGGTGTGTATGTCATATGTTTGCTTTCTGTTTTTTTGTTTCTTTTTTATATTTTGTGTACAGCACTTTGGTTCCACTTGTGGTGTTGAAAGTGCTTTATAAATAAAGTTGAGTTGAGTTGAGTAAGTGATTTCTTGATTGAGAACAGGTGTGGCACTAATCAGGCCTGGGTGTGGCTAGAAATTGAACTCCATGTGTGATAAACCACAGTTATGTTTTAACAGGTGGGGCAATCACTTTTTCACACAGGGCCATGTAGGTTTGGATTTTGTTTTCCCTTAATAATAACCTTAATTTAAAAACTGCCTTTTGTGTTTACTTGTTTTATCTTTGACTTATATTTAAATTTGTTTGATGATCTGAAATATTTAAGTGTGACAAACATGCAAAAGAATAAAAAAAAAAAATAAATAAAAAAAATCAGGAAGGGGGTCAAACACTTTCACACCACTGTATGTAATGAATACTTGGAAAGAATTGAATAAAAAAGCTATAAAGTGTATTGTTTGGCTAAATGTAAGTTATCATGTTTGAGTATAGCTACACAAAATGTGATGCTTGTTTTCTCCTGGCATTTTCAGATGTGAAGTCTCTCTGAGCTGTAGGTGAAACTCAATCAATCACAGGATCACGATTAGCTAGGCATGCTCCAATACGTTGTTTGCAGTCACGTGATTCTAATGATGCTCGAAATTCAAAATGAGGAAGGAAGTGAAAGGCAGAATGGATGAAATGGAGGAAGCCAATACTGTGCTAGTAATTGGGTTATTACTTTTGGGTAAAAAATGTCATCACTTTATTGTTGTATCCCATTAAACAGTTGTGTGAAATTTTGTCAATCACTGCATCACTTCTTGAATTATTGCCAAAAACATGTTTGTCAAGGTCATTTTGAGGTCAGTGACCTTTGAGTCAAAAGTGTCACCAATTCATTGTCCGACCAACTGTGAAATATGGTAATCAATTCTTGAGCTATGACCAAAAATGTGTTTTGTGACATCACAATGACCTTGACCTTTGACAACCAAATTCTAATCAGTTCATCCTTGTGTCCAAGTAGACATTTGTGCCAAATTTTAAGAAATTCCCTCAAGGTGTTCCTGAGATATCGCGTAAAAAATAACTCTATACCAAAATAGTTTAACCCTAACCCAGATCTATTGGACTAATCCCTTAATTGTTTCAGCTCTATCAACAAAGTCTTCTCACTCTCAGAAAGAAAGGGAATAAGTGCATTTCCCAGATACTCAACAACGGCCCAATGACACATGACTTTTGGCTTGATGAGTCAGGGGTGTAAGAACATACACAATGGAAGGAAATTCAACTTTCTCAGCATTAGAGATTGTACTGTACCTACTGAAGCGAGTCACGTTATGAAAAATGTCGTAGTTGAGGGGGAAAAAAAACCCTACAGATTCTTTTTAGATCAGTTTTATTGAACAAAAGTTTTCAAAGATCATGTAGGAAATACAATATTATACAAGTGTTGCACAAACAAGACGAACAGAAAGATCTAGAAAAAGGGAATTGTCGGTGGTGAACATGGCTGCATACAGACAGATCGGAGAGGGGCGCGAGGAAACCGAGACTCTTCCAGAACGTAAAATTCACCAGAACAGAGACGTGGAAATCTGTAAAGCCAACCACCAAACACTGATGTGGTCTAGTTTAAACAGGGCAACAGATTGCTAATTCATAGTACATGGACCTCAAATCAGAAAGCACAGATGTCCACTTTAAAACTTCTTCCTACCAAGTGGCCTGTAACATGCTCCACAGCATTCAAACATGAAACAGATGTTTAAAGTCCTCGTTTGCTGACCTGATGGTGGTTTAGTTTAGTTTCTTTTTGTTCAAAAGGAAAAAGAATAATCTTAAATCAAGGTCCACTTAAAAGCTCCAGAAAAAGTGGACTATGAGTTAAGATTTTCCGTTAAAGTACTGTTTCCAAGGTGAAAAACAAACCTTGGCACTCAATAACAATGTATTTGTCTTGAGGAATGTGGTTTTGCCCAAACATCTCAAACAAACTTTTTCGGGGAATACACAGGAGTTTCTCACAGATGATAACATGAAAATGGATTTAGGTGGTTCCTCACAGTAGAAACCCTTTGGAGATCACACAAGGCGGTTTGGCATGCTCATCCCAACTTGCAGGGGGCAGCACTGCTATCAGTCCCTCAGGAAATAGCTCACAGGAAGTCACTGCTCTCAAATGTGCCAATCAGAACTAGAAGAAGAGAAACATGATGACATTCTTGTGCCAGTTATTTAATTCAGCACCAACGTTGCAAAGTTAGCACCTGTAGCAAAATCCAGTGTGGGTTCAAAGAAAATCAAACCAAATTTTAGAGATAATTTCAAATATTTTCTACATGCGGCAGGAAATAAGAATATTAACGACTTTCATGTTCAGGGGCAGGCGTTAATAAAGCACTGTCACACTCTCAAAGTGCTTTTTTTCTTGTTTAAGGTGAGCCACAACAGCTTGATCACAGCTGATTCAAGTAGATTTTGTTGGGCAATTCTCATCAACAACTCAACAGAGCACAGACGAGTTCTGATGGGAGATAAAACTTTCTGATGCTTCAAATTGAACTGGTCAGAAAACAAAACAGGACTGCAGCTCAAGTTAAATTTCACCACAAACATGTTTCAGCCAAACAAATGTCTTGCATCAGGAGTCCAAGTGACAACAGTTGGTTGCCTGTGTAGTACAGAAATTTACTGGATTAAAGTAAATCTTGAGCAGCATTAAAGCAGCAGCTGATGGTCACTTCCCAGCCTGAGTGTACATCTTGGTGTTTTTGTATCTGGTGTGCAGCATCATGAAACTTTTGGAGGTGGACCAGGGCCACAACATGGAGTAGAAAAACCCCACACAATTCTGAGAATAAACTTCGGAGATCAAGTTTAATAATGAGAAAACGTGAGAAAACTTTCGAGATTGAATTCTTATATCTCAGGATTCTCAATGTTTTCCCACAATTAAGATTTAAAATTAATCTCAGAAGTCAAAATGTTTTAACAAGGCCCAAGTCCTCTTCCATACTCTTGTTTCATGTTTTGTCACTGCAAGACATCTTCCCAACAGTCAAAAAGTCTTTTGTCTCCATGTGCGGATAAACTAAACCAAAGGAACACTTTGTGAAGGACTGTTGTTCAAACAAATCATCCAGGTATATATCTATCTCTCTCTGTATGGGTCGCGGGTTTGATTCCCTGTTGTACTCGCTCCCAGAGCCTTCCTGATTTCCAGTGGAAACAACAAAAATACAAAAAAGGAAGACAAACTAAACACTTTTCACTTTTCCCCCTCCTTTTATTTAGTTCATTTGTTTTGCTGGGACCAACCAACCACCACATCTGCTCATCTGAAGACTTTGGAAATCCGCCCTGCTCATCCACCAGTTCATCTGGGTGTCCAATGGGATCGTCCTGTCCCACCACTAGCCATATTTTCTCCTTCTTTCCAGTGAAAAATAGGGCGCTGCAGAGTAACAGCATTGTTTGTTTTAAAGCGCTAGAAGTAAAAAATACTTTAACAAAACGGCGCTATACTTCAAATGAGTTAGAAATACTCTTCGAACTGTGAGCCACACCTAGTGCCTTGTTGAAGGGCAGAAAATTCACCTTTGACCTAACAGTCACAGTGGATGCTGCTTCCCAAAATTCATCAATTTTGGCTAGCGGCCAGTCAACTCAAAGCAGAATGATGGTTGGTTGAAATATTGTGTAGCGTAAAATAACGTTAACTGTGAAAATGTAATGGATTTGGCCGATAGTCATTTCCCAGCCTGCTGGGAACTTAACTTCAAATGCCTTTCAATCCCGAGTGCCCCTGTCAGGAACCAGAACTTCCACAGACAGACTAACTTCTCTACCTTCAACACTCAGCAGAGATCACAAAAAGTAAAACGTCTGCTATGAACACTGGGGCTCAGCCAGGTAGAGGCCTATGGATGTAAAACACTAACATCTGCTAAAGGAAACAATGTGTGTGGGTTTGGGGGGAATTGTCACTTATTCTGGTATCTGAAGTCTCTCAGCACACGGTTGAGAGGTTGGATCTGAATCACTGGAGACAGGTTGACCTGTAAGATCTTCTGCGCTTTTCTCCGTGCCTCAGCCACCGAGCGAGAGTCATCTACCTTTACTACTTTCCATCTAAAACTGTTCTTGTCTTTCCAGCCATTTCTCTGCCGGGTCGGGTTGTTCAGTTCCTTTGGGCCCCGACCATCACGGTGGAGGCCGTTGCTCCTCCAGCCATTGCTGGTCAGCTCTGTGTGAGTCTCTGGGAATCCCCGGCCATTAGCGTAAAAGACTGGCGCAGAATCACCAATGAGGGCGCCGTCCAATCGGATGGGACAGGACAGGCTCTTCTGGCTGAACAAGGCCACAGCTTTGGTGGGCGCCCCACCACCGTTCTGAGAAGGCTGCAAAGGTATTCCTGAAAGCGTTGGAGGGTGCTGTTGCTGTGAAAAGGCAACAGAGGGTACCTCAGAGGACGATTCCCAGGAAGTGTGGATCTGGAGTCTGGCCGTGTGGAAGCCAGACAGGCCTTCTATGTTGGTCAGTCTGAGGCAAGGCCGCACCTGAGCCGCTTGCATCATCTCTACAGTCCGACCGGGTGTTCTGCTGCAGATGATGGCACGATGGTCCACCAGCAGCTCTGGAGGACGGACCCCTTGAATCCTGGGGTTGCTGCTCTCAGTGGTGTTCCAGGACGGGTGCACCTCTCTCTTCTTGGCCGGGGGCCTCCTTCCCCTCCTCTTGGTGGTGGGTCTGACGTTTCTGTTAGGTGGCTTCAGCATGTCTTCAGTCAGGGGTTGGTTTGTGCAGGAGCGGTAGCCGTACACGTCCTTGCTGCGCAGCACAGTGGGCTTGTGGCCCTCCTCACTCAGCTCCTGCAGAAAGGTAACCAGCTCCTCGCTGCTCGAGAGGTCACAGGACATCGGGCTGAGTATCTTCAGTGCATCCATGAGGACGTTGTGCCCCGCTGACGAGACCCGGGACCAGGAGTGAACTGCCCTCCGCTCTTCATTGGCGAATGCCAATGGCCGGCCAACCATGGGACCTCGCGCCGCTTCAGCCATGTTTCTAGTCCTGCTGGGAAAATACAGATAGCATTTGGTTAAACAGAATCACAGAAAGGACTACTCAAAAACTAATACCAATAACACAGAGTGATCATTATCACCATTCAATCCTTTTTAGTCAGTGTTTTGTTATTTTGCAGCCTTACATTCTTACAACTCCTTTTTTAGTCCCAATTTGCTATTTTTCTATTTATTTTACAACAAAGTAAGGTAGGGATGAGTATGATGGTAGTACTTGTAAGTCTTACAGTGGTACATTTTCCCAGAGAATCAGACAAACAGAAAACTGTAACTTGTTACTCAGTAAATACGATTATTTTCAGTAACGTGTTTTGTAAGGGTGTGTGTCTATGGGATCAGTTTCTAATTCCGAAACTACATGATTCTATTACATTTTGGGAAGTGGGCTTTTTTGCTCTCTTGCAGGGAGTTGGGTGGTAGATTGATATGAATTTGATCTTGTTCAACGGACTGACCCATTCAAGATGCGGTAGCTACAACAAAGAATTGGGGGCTTTCGGCAATGCAAAAATACATGTCAGAATAGTGCCATACTGCACTACTGATCTTTAAAAACTGGAGGTTGCGCATGTAATGGAAGTAGGTCCAGATGAAAGTTTAGTTGGTCTGAAGTGTATGATAAAACACTAATGGGCCGTAGTGCATAATTTTAAAAGGAAATGACGGAGAGCGAGATGGGTAATGACGTACAACAAAAGTCCCCGGTCAGCACCTTAGCCCCTAGGCCACCAGGGAATCCCAGGAGCTCATTAAAAATGATTTCTAAGCAGATTTATGGATGTTTATCCTTGCTGGACATCTGAGATACTTCTATCACTGGAAGGAGCGAGTCCCACTGATTCCTGCAGTTAATTTACTGCAATTACATATGTGTATTTTAAAAATTTGACCACGTTATGACTGTGAAAGGAAGGGCTAAGAGATTGAGGCAACAAAAAATAATTACAAAACCGGATGTCGTTCCTATCTGTTCAGAGTGCATTATCTGTTCATATCCAAACAATCCTGTTTCATCCCAGCTGGAGAGTGTTTTGGAAAGTGGTAGCATTGTGTGTATGAAGAGATAAAAACTTACTTTTAAATGTGTCCCCATCAGTGCAACCATGTTTGCCTCTTGTCTGGACTCTTGTCTTTCCTGGACATTTCTCTACCATCATCATAATTTCTGCTGGTTCAGTTTGCTATGACTATCTGACCCCTGATCTCTTTACTACTTGTAAATGGGATCTAGAAACTGAAGTAGGTTCTGAAGCTGAATTCACCGCAAGATGTTATTGATAAGAGTCACCTGAATTTAAAATGTTAACATGAATGTGTACTGCTGCAGCTGTGAACACACAGGCTGAAGATTTTTTAATAGGTAGATTATTGCTCGGGGAGAAGCTAGTTTACTGTCAGCAACAGTGTAATCAGACACCTCACATAGCCAGACCAGCAGACAGTAACACAGCGATTATGAAGAAACAGTAAAGCTCCACATCTACTGAGAGAACGACCCCAGCTGGCTCGTTACTTTGAGCTGACGAGAAGAAGCTAATGAGACCTTCTCTCAGTTCAGCACCAGTTCTACACCTTTATACCCTTCATCTTAATGTGCCTCATTAGCTACCATGGAAACCAGGACCTTTGGGACAGGAGAAACATTGCCCTGGGATCATCTTCCAACAGAAAAAAGAAGAAAAAAACTTCACCTGGTGGTTCAAGGAGTCTCAAGGAAGGGAAACTGCCAAATATTACATTTATCATTTTTATTTGCAGCACCAAAAACAAAAAGGGCATAGCAATTAATCTGAGACGAAGCATGAAAGGAAAGTAACAATTAATTAAGTTCATTCAATGTTACGGTACAGTGATGTTTGAGGTTTTCAATGTCCCCAGGACCCACAGGTGGTCATTTGAGTGGGTCCCCAATAACATTTGTGTTTTTTGACAACTTGTTGCAGTGTTCAATGTTATATGGTTGTATTCATGTATGTTGAAAATATATCTGAAAATTAAACAAATAAAATCCCAAAGCTGTAAACACACAGCAGCTGACAGAAAGAGGAGGTCATATTATACAGAGAAATATTAGCTTTTTCTGGGTGAATAAATGTTAAGGTGACTTATAACAAAGGAAGCTAAAGAGCAACGAGAATGCTGGGCTTTCAAGTTTCATCAGGAGTCATAACACCTCAAACACATCATGTTTAATTAGGAAAGTAGTTTAAAAACATGCACACGAAAGGACAACCATTTACTGCATACTGCGATTTTAAACAAAATTAGTTGATGGTAAGAAAAAGGTTTATTGACAGTGAGGTTTCTTTTGTTTATTTCAACATAAATGTTGTTCACAATGAAGCATTATCAGGGGAAAAATATGGTGCGTACCCTGGACGTGTCGACTGAGTTTACTGCGTCCTTTACGATTTTAACGCGTCAGATGCACGACGCGTACCTATCGACATCACTGAAGGTATTCTAAACTACCTAAGAAGGGACTAAAGATAGCCCTATATGTAGCATTAGGAATAAGTTACCTCAAAACACAAATATTACTGTTTTTACAATTTACATATCTTAGCAATAACAGAAACTCATCTTGATTCAACATTTAAGGACGTGGCACTAATGATACAAGGATACAGCATTTTTAGGAAGGATAGGAATGCATATGCAGGCGGGGACGCTTTTTATATTCAAAATCACATACCAGTAAAAGTTAGGGATGAACTAATGCCAACTGAGATTGAAGTACAACAGCGCCAAGTACATTTGCCTCATTGAAGCCAATGTTAACTGATTGTTATTACAGACCACCTAGTGTGAATAATGTGTAGCTTGATAAAATCTGTGATATATTAGACCATGGATGTCAGTTCACTTATGAGATCTATTTTATGGGTGATCTTAATATAGACAGACAGATGCATATACATATAAATACACACATATTTAACATGCTATTTTTTTAAGATCGCAGCCTTCTGAGTACCTTTGCATATCTGTGCATAATCCACATAGAAAAGGTCTATTTTAATTCCAGCTCAAAAATTCACTATATCGGTAACCCACATTTGTCTCTTCTAAAAACATTATCGGTCTCTAAAATTCCATGTCGGTCGGGCTCTAATAGAGTTATGTACATACATAAGTATTCTTTAGCTCATAATTGTGACTATGGTAACTACCAGGTTGGGCAGCAGATAGTTACAAATTTGGATGAAATGTAGTGATTGCTTTTGGATAACCCAGAAGAATGTTTAAAGGAATAACATACTGGAGTGAGATTAAGAACATAATTGATTACAAACTACTTGAAATACAGCAATGCTAGTTATGAACCCTGGTAATCCTAAAGTAATCAAATATAAATCAGGTTACATTACTGTGTTGGAGTAATCCAACAAATTATGTTACTAATTACAATTGCAAGGAAATCAGTAAACTGTAATCAGGAAAGTATTTAAAAGGAATCTTACCCAACACTGGAGGATACTTTCCATAATTAAAATCATTGAATTTTATATATTTTGATTATTGTATTGCCAGGAGCTTGTCTTATCTGTGTCTGTGTGTGTGTGTGTGTGTGTGTGTTCGTGTTTTAGTCTTTGTCCTGTTTATTTTATATTGTTATGTGTTATGATGTAAGTTGTTATGGTTGCATTGTCACAATGTAAAGCTTTTTTGTGGACCCCAGGAAGAATAGCTGCTGCAATGCTGTAGCTAATAGGGATCCCAATAAATTAAATAAACAAAATCTTCAGATGATCAATAGTTCTTCTCCTCCTAATAAATATTGCAGTTTTCAATTGTCCTTCCGTGTCAAATGACAGACAACGTGCAACACCAGTCTGATCTTTTTTTGCCAGAGCTGCAGGGGGAATATTATCTTTATGAGTATTAGTTCAAATTTATGTTTACATATCAATGATGCAGATTTATTATCGTTAGCATCCCAAAGTGTGTGTGTGTGTGTGCGGTGGCCATTTTAAGACATCTTGCACCCCTCTCTGTGAATGTTCAACGCAGTTTTTATCTACTGCAACTGACAAATTCAAGAAATGTGTTTCACCGTGAGCTCCCAACAGCTGGCTGCAGTAGATTTCGGTCAGTTAGTAGAAACAATTTTGTCTTGAATTTTGTGTGTGAAAAATGAGGAGTCATCATACTACCAATATCCTGTCAGATTACAAACTGTAGCCAGGCTGCATAGTGAATCAAACACCGGCCCAGCGACACCAGTGCTACAGCTGAGACTTGCCATCTGATAGTTACTGTGCTTGATATTTCTTGGTTAAATACAGGAGACCTGTCACATATCCTATTTCAGTGCAGCAAGTCTGACCATGAGTTGTACTAAGGCTTAGCCGTCCTTTGGGTTCACATTAATATTCTAATGTTTATGCTTCATCAATTAATCAGCCACTTTTTTTATGAATCATTTTGTCTATAAAATATTGTAAAATAAAATTGTCTTTACTGAGAAACTGGAACCAGAGAATGTTTAGCATTTATGCTTGAAAACTAATTGTTTTCAAGTAACAGGGTGCCTTCGTTAATTTAGCTTAGTTCCTGACAAATAAATGTAATATGTATAAAGAGAAGAGAAAGGTACTGTACTTTCCATCTGCAAAACCTGGGCAAGTCTGAAAGGATTTGTTGACAATAAGAAATGTATAGAATAACCTCAGGCTGATCCTTTGAGGTGGTATTATTGTTAGTTGCTAGTTTTAGTAAGTCAACTTACAGCAACCTGTACAGCAGCATCTATCTCATTCACATTTGTCGCCATTTCTGTCACCATTTTTCATTGGATATAGCAAGGTGGCTAATCCCGCCTACAAAGCTCTGATTGGTTGACTGTTTCTTCAACCAGGGAAACAGCTGTCAATGAGCAAACACAAGATATATTTGAATCAATGAACAAATCAGATATGGGTAGTGATTCAAAGGTGTGGAACCAGGTTAGTGCTAAATGAAAAGTAATCAGGATTCATCTTCTGGGGACAATGAACGTCTGCACAAAAATTTTATAGAAACCTGTTTTAGAGATATTTCAGTCTGAACCAAAGTGTTGGATCAACAGACGGGCCGACATCATCATCATCTCAAAAGTTAAAAGCTCTGCCTCCTGGCAATCATAACCCAGTCAAGCTACAGTCTGTAAAGTGAGTAAGAAAATGAAGGTAGATTTAACAGTTATACTTTTAAACTGCTGCTTGCTTTTTACTGGAGGACTTGTTATATTAAGACAGTGTATGTTTTCAGATATTTACTCAGAAGGATCAACAGAGGTCAAGGAAACTCATCACTTCTCGTGATGAAGACCAGAAAGCTATCAACAGCCTTGTGAAACAGTAGAAGAAAACAAGGAAAACCAACAACCTGGGTGAAATGTCCCATAAGGATACCAGTGAACCTCAAGATGCTAATTAGCTGTCTGGTAGAAAAGATAAAGTCTGCAGCCACATGATCACAGCATCAGTCTGGTGGCTGTTGGTAATTTTCCACCTCAGACATGATATAATTTTACAAGCCGTGTTCTTCAAAACAAGACGGTGTAGTCCCTCATTCTTCCAGGAGTGTTGATGAGAGAGGTGCAGCCAGAAAACAATAGGCCTGATTACTGGGCCATCATGGAAACAAAAGAAGGTCAGTTTCAGGTGAAACTAGGCAGGGTAAACAGCAGACTCTCAGGAAGACTCCTCCCTGAGGGCAGGGCTTAAACAACACAGAGTAGCTTAAATTTCTGAGTTCTCAGACCATTTTCACAATTGAGAATGACTTCCAGATGGGAGCCGAAACGTCTCGATTCTGAAAACAGTGTCCAGATGACTACGACTGAAACCTTTTCTACGAAGCCGTGTTCTGTTTATCTTTCATCAAAAATAAGACAAGAAATGAGATGGTATCTCTATCAGGTAACAAACTGCTCTGTGTACCCCCAAAAAATATGAGTAATTAATGTATTCATTTTACTAGGGGTGCCCCCTAATTGTCGACTAAACTGTTAGTCGACGAGAAGAGTCTTAGTCGACTAAGTTTTCTGCTTGACTAGGAAAATCTTTAGTCGGGGGCAGCCCTACATTTTACAGTTTTAACGGTGCAGAAGACAGTGACAGACAGCAGGTTCAGTTAATCTGAAAACCGCAGGGGTCAGTCCTTCAGACCACTTCCACACCTGGTATAATATATGTGATCTGTATCTGGATAATAACATCGTATCACACCTGGTATTACTAAGTGTTCTTATTATCTCTATTCTGCTTACATTGTGATCTGGTCTAAATATGCAAATTAGGTGGACAGAGCTAGCGGATTTATAATAAATTATATTAGTGTTAATTTTGTCCACCAAAAACTATGATGAAAAAATTTGTTGACAACATTTGCAGCGCTACGTGTTTCTGTTCATTGCTCGACACTCTCAGCTCTGGTGCTGAATGCAGCGAAGTTGGCTAAACTACTTTTGAAGCAGCATTAATGTTATGACACACACCCATTTCACTACACAACAACCCCCTGAGATAACTTCCTGGATCAACGTACTTATTTTAACCTAGTTATTTCAACTCACCTAGTTTTGGTGCCTAAACCTAACCAAACTGCGACCATTTTGAGGGTGTATCATGTAGTAGACGCATCCTGTAGTACTGTGCACCTGCAGATAGACCTACTTGGCTCTATGGGCTTTACTTATTTTTCCTTTGCAGAGGAAAGGCTCGTCTGTAGCTTTTTTACAGGCAGCTTGACATAAAAGGAAGAGGCAGAGTTACATGTACATAAACTGTATAAAAGTGAACATAGCCACCGTGATGTCACTCATTGGTTTGTGGACTACCGTTTTGAAGCCTCCAGTTTGGCATTTTGGCTGTCACCATCTTGGTTTTTTGGAGCCAGAAGTGACCGTATTTGGACAAGAGGATGGAGAGCTAGCTAGCTTGGTTACCAAGGTGCATCCGTAATTCACGTTAACTGTGATATTAATTGGGATGCTAATTTTGGCTAGCAAAAAAACAGGCTTAAAACAAAACAAATGTAATTACTGTAAAAGATAAACAGCCAACTCCTAGAGTGTCTTTTAGTACAAACGAAGGCTGAACAAGACATTTTAGGCGACCAAAATAGTAAAATTAACTTTCATGAACTGAAAACACACTGTGAAAGGGTCAAAGTTCTTAGACGAAAACACAGACGACACCAAAAAACAAGCTCACGGCTAGTTAGATGTACACAGTGCAGTGGATACGTATCGCCTCTATCGCCGTGGTAGCAACTTTGTCCTCTATTTTACTCTAAATGGGAGAATCATTTACAAACATCATGCGGTATTTAAGAAAACTTGAAATTAGAAATTGAGACCATAAACTCATTAGGAAACAGTTTGCTGAGGTAATACAGTGGTGTGAAAAAGTGTTTGCCCCCTTCCTGATTTCTTATTTTTTTTGCATGTTTGTCACACTTAAATGTTTCAGATCAAACAAATTTAAATATTAGTCAAAGATAAACACAAGTAAACACAAAATGCAGTTTTTAAATGAAGGTTGTTATTATTTAGGGAAAACAAACCTACAAACCTACATGGCCCTGTGTGAAAAAGTGATTGTCCCCTAAACCTAATAACTGGTTGGGCCACCCTTAGCAGCAACAACTGCAATCAAGCATTTGCAATAACTTGCAATGAGTCTTTTACAGCGCTGTGGAGGAATTTTGGCCCACTCATCTTTGCAGAATTGTTGTAATTCAGCCACATTGGAGGGTTTTCGAGCATGAACTGCCTTTTTAAGGTCATGCCACAGCATCTTAATAGGATTCAGGTCAGGACTTTGACTAGGCCACTCCAAAGTCTTCATTTTGTTCTTCTTCAGCCATTCAGAGACCCCACAACAACATCCAAAGAACTGCAGGCCTCACTTGTCTCAGTTAAGGTCAGTGTTCATGACTCCACCATAAGAAAGAGACTGGGCAAAAATGCCCTGCATGGCAGAGTTCCAAGACGAAAACCACTGCTAAGCAAAAAGAACATTAAGGCTCGTCTCATTTTTGCCAGAAAACATCTTGATGATCCCCAAGACTTTTGGGAAAATACTCTGTGGACTGACGAGACAAAAGTTGAACTTTTTGGAAAGTGTGTGTCCCATTACATCTGGCGTAAAAGTAACACCGCATTTCAGAAAAAGAACATCATACCAGCAGTAAAATATGGTGGTGGTAGTGTGATGGTCTGTTTTTTTTTGCCCAGTCTCTTTCTTATGGTGGAGTCATGAACACTGACCTTAACTGAGGCAAGTGAGGCCTGCAGTTCTTTGGATGTTGTTGTGGGGTCTCTGAATGGCTGAAGAACAACAAAATGAAGACTTGAGTTGGCCTAGTCAAAGTCCTGACCTGAATCCTATTAAGATGCTGTGGCATGACCTTAAAAAGGCAGTTCATGCTCGAAAACCCTCCAATGTGGCTGAATTACATAAGTCATTTCCTCATAGGAGTTCTATACAACCAGACTTCTTTTTGCAACCAGTGGAGTCGCCCCCTACTGGCCGTTAGAAAGAATGCAGATTTAAGGCACTTCTGCATTGTCTTCACTTTTCAGACCCGGAGGTTGCCGCTTGGTTGGGTAACATTCTTAAGAAAAAAAATTCACCCAACTGTCCATTAAAAAACAAGAAATGTCAATACAGAAATGTTAGATGTTTGAGGTCAGTGAGAAACACATAGATTTTCAAACTCTTGAACATCTAACTAATTTACGCTAATATACTGTATATTTCTGTAGGAAATGACAGATGCAAAACTTTTTGCCCAATGTCTTGTATTTCTAGTTCAACGTAAGGGAACACCATCTTCCTACATCCTCAAAACCCTTATTCTTGTTTATAAAAAGGTTTAATTATTTATATTATCTTCATCATGAAAGAAGAATTTTGTCATCCTTTAATTGTGAGAAGGCACAACGGATTATTTACAGATGATAGAAATTAAAAAGCAGCTTTTTATATTTTTAAGATAAATGCAACATTTTCCAAGTATCAGGGAACCTAAATGAGCAACAGAATCTTCACCCTGAAAATAGAGAATCAATCACCTGAATAAAAACCTACTTTTCACCACCACAGTTGGAAAAAATTGCAATAACTGCTCCACACTGCATTGCCAAAGTAAAGATTTAAACAAATAATTTGACACAAAAAGAACACATTCTTCAAATGTGCAACAACTGGACCACAGAATTAATCCAAATCAAAAGCAATTCTTCCTCCTCAGTAAATACAGTTTCATTTCTCTTGCAGGTTGCCTTCATAATGAAAATGCAGCTGCAGGCAGCAGCTGCAGCTGTGTGGTTACAGAGCAGTTAATCAGAGTGAGCCGCTACAAATGCCTGTGATTGGTCAGTTACCGAGTAAATAGAGAGCGCTTCATTTGATGTGCCAGAGCAGGAACTCTAGATACAAAGCATGACATGTTTCAAGCCAGATCCAATCTAACTTTCTGCAGCCCCATATTCTATACATTTGTGAGTATAGAATATGTCCGTGCATGTATACACACACACACACACACAGCCCATTTCTACTGCAGGAACTTAATTAAATGTAACCTAACATGTATCCACTGTCACGGGTTCTGCTTTTGTTTCCACTGTTCTCCACCTGCTCTGAGGAAGAGTTCCTGAAACTAAGTTTAGGCACTGCTCGGGAGGGGATACTAAATCCAAGTCCCAGGTACTTTCAGAGGTTGGCGGCAGTGCTGTCGATTATAACTGATCGAGCAGATGTGACTTAACATCACAACAAGGATGACTACAACAAACCCAACAGTAACCATAATTTTTATACTGTATCTGTACTGCATCTAATGGACCTGCATTGAACGTTATGTTACATAATGGTAGCTAATGTTACAGTTTCAGACAGACAGGACAAGCTGCTACTCAGCTCTGAATTATCTCGAGCTCCCAGTTAAAATAATGCGCTTAATATGCTGATTTGGTGTGCTTGAAAGTATAACTGAGGGATTCTGACTATTGTTTACCATCTGCTAACGACATACTCATTCCGCGAGCTAACCCAGTACCACAAAGAGGCCAGCAGCAGGGGAAAACAGCGTGTAGAGTCACAATGTTTTCACATCTAACTCCGTGAATTAAGGGTTTAGTTCGACCAAACCAGTTAAAAAAAAAAAAAAACCAGGAAGGGGAGGATAAATTTGCGTAGGTGTGTGTGTGTGTGTGTGTATAGCCCCCCCCCACCAATTTCAGCTGGGAGATGTGTGCAAGCGGCAAGTTTGCTATGTTCCAGAAGCTCTCTTAGCTTTTTTTAGTCTAATAAATAAAGAAATTCACAAAATGTCAAGAAAGGAAATATTCTTACACCTATTTTCCTTATTAAAACATAAAAATACAACTTCTAAATTCAGGTTTGTCTCTTTCAATGAAGACTAGCTTAATTGCCTTGTTAACTCATTGTAAAACACACTTCATTCAACCAAAATAAAAAACTCATCAAAAGTTATTCCACTGTTCCAACAATCACCAACAAACAAAAAAAAACAACAAGTAGCGATGGATGTCAAAATATTTGTCCTATCGCCCAACCCTAGATCAAATATACTTATAAAACTTTATAAATTGGGAATAAAGGCTGGTCTCCAATATACATGTTTCAAATAAAGGCTTGGTTCTCTCTGCATTTGAAGCCACTATTTTTAAGTACTTTCACTTCCAACATTATTAACTGAAACACAATTTTAATAAACTAAGTTATGATTGTTACGAAGATCATCATGACCCATCACAACAAGATGATTAATCAAAGATGATATCAAACACAGTCACTAACAATCTGGACATTCCCAGTGAAATCACAAGCGCAGAACGGGCAGCTAAATGAGGCCAATCTGACCCTCAGACTGCAGGGGGCGACGTGGTAATACGACATCTAAATCTGCCAAACTCTAAAAGCTCATTGTCCAAATCAACAGTCCTGTCATCCAGTGAGTCCATCATTCTGAAGGTTTTTTTTTTTTTTTTTTATTTATCAACCACAACTTAACTGGTTAACAAACTCTACAAAATTATACTCTATAATTTCTAGTGCAACTCTTTGTTTTTCAGATCAATTGCAATTCCCAAGTGACTTGAGCTAGCACTGTGTTTTTTGATAATTTCGTACATTGTGTTAAAGTTATAATCTCGAAGATTTTCATGTAAATAAAATGTCTGTTAAATCACTATCTATTGCCGAATGAGGTAACACAATGGTCATTAAGCCTATGGCCCACTGATAAAAGTATCGCAATATTTATATATTTGCAGTATACCGAACTGTGTGTCTGTGGTGACATTCCTGGGAACAATGCTGTTATTAAGGTACTGCTAATGCAAATCGAACATTTCCTAGTGCTGCAGCTTCACATTAAAAAAAAGCATTTAACTGGCAAAACACGAGCTGACTTTTATTATTAAGTAATCACTGAAAATGCAATGTGTTTGTAAGTGAACTTGACACTGATCACTATCATTCATCAAAAATGCATCTACAAAACAACAGTAATTTTCATCATTTTTTGACAGCGGATCAATTTGAGATACTGCAGGGAGTAATGGATCAAGAAGCAGCCACAGTGAGCTGTTAGATGAAGAGCTTGTTGGGAAACAGAAGTCCAGATCTGGGCCAATTTTGGGTCTGGATTCCCTTTCCAACACATAACCAATAACTCAGTCTCAATGCAATAAAGTTTATTCTTTCACAAGAAATAAACCCGAGCCAGTCCCAGAGCCGAACTGAATACAGAGCTCTGTGCACTTTTATAGCCCAAAACTTCCCTCCTACTTTGGTAGATTCTCCACCTACTTTTCTCAAAAATGAATAAAACTTTTCCTGGAAATAATGGTGTCATATCTTCCATATTTGGGCACTCGGAAAGCCCCATTTAGTCAATATACTAAGTGCACACCACTTTAACTTACATTACACGTTTTAAATCACTGTATGGATCAATTGATCGAACACAACGTGGGTGTTCACACTGAATGTAAGCACGGTTTTGTTCATTGACAATTCCAATCATGTTTATTCAAACAAGACAACAACAAATCCTCAACAATGTTGACAAAAAGAGAAAAGGCAGCATTAGGTCCACTTTGTGCAATTCTACTATTAACGGAAAGTAAAAAGAAAGAGATGTAACCGGAGATGGCTGGAAGATGCAAACAATGTGGTATGTCTATCGTGTAGCAAGTTCAGTGAGAACAATGAGAATTGACCTCAAGGCTAGACGGGTTTCCTAGCATTGTTTTCAGTCAGATCATGCACACCGGGGGCTGATGAGGAGATAGTCATAAAAAAAATAAAAATGTGTGGCTTAAACTGTACGAATCACAAAAGTAATGGGTGGCAGGAGTGGGCGATATGGCTCTTTAAAAAAAATTATATATATATATATATTTATTAAATAAATAAATCAAATTAAATATATAAAAGAATACATTACCCTATTTCTAGTACATTATTTCTTATTGCACCATTTTAATTCTTATTTTAGTGTTTGTTCACAAACTAATAATTAATGACGTAGCTTATCGAAACGATCAAAACCAACGTGGTACCGAATGACATCAGCACCAACAGGTGCACTTACACACTTTTACTAAACAATGGCATAAGTAGGAGACTCTCTCTCTCAGCAGAGCATGTGCGATTGTCAGTAGACCGCATGGGAGGGTAGAGCGAGGAGACATTGTCCACTAGTTAATCGATTGCGGATGGCGCCGTTTGTATGTGGCCCGGCCAAGTAAAGTCTGTGTGGGAAACACTGCTTGATCTTTTGTAACCAAACCACTTCCACTACTGAAGTAGCTCCCCTTTTTGGAACCAACTCCTCCACCTTAGAGCCGGTAGCAATGTCATTTTCGCTTTTAGCGATGCTTGTTGTTTCTGTGCATAACAGTACGATGTCATTACGTCAACAAGTCGGAATGATGCCATTATCACGATATAATTTATTTTAAAAATCATATTAAAAATTATACTATATTATCGTAAACAATATTATATGGCACACCCCTAATGGGTGGAAATGTTCATTATCTCAAGACGGAACCAACCCGGTTAGCTCAGACTGCAGAATTAGCTTTTACCCTCTAGTGATCTGGTACTTGGATTTTATGTACCAGTGCAAAGAACAGGAAGGTGGTCGATAGTTCTGAACGCACAAATTTACCTTTAAACAGTATTTGACTGGTTTCCAACAAGTTGCTTCATTTCCTAATACTGAAAATGTCCAGAATTCATCATGTGGGAATGTGTTTTCTACCCATTTGCTGAGCGCGCATTCTGAATTGTCTGTAAACGCGAAACCCGTCTACAGGCTGATCAGACCAGACAGTAGCAAAGCGAAATTTATCCTTGCGTCTTTGGGAAATAGGCTTTGTTAGAGGTTTGGTGACCTAGGGACAGCAAGGCTGGTTGATGAACAACTATAGCTGGTGAGGTTCAACTAACATGCCAGCCAGCCAGAAACACTAGTTTACTAGTCAGTCACATGGCTATCCAAGCTTCTTTCAGTTTTCTCAGTACTGAACTGCTATTTTAATGCCCAGATTATTCACCTTATTTTAGAACACAGAAGTAAACAGTTTGTCGACCTTTTGGTTTTTATGCAGCACTTCTGTTTGATCGCATCCCTGAGCGACTAACGTTATCTTAACTAGCTTATTTAACAATGTCATGGGAACACTTCCAAAAATCAATTAAAAATAAATAAAAAATCAAAATGGCAAGTTGGTGCCACACCCTCAAACTATTAACGAGTGGGAGGATGACGTGAAGAAGTGGCCTCATGCACTTAGAGAAAGTTGAGGACACTTAGTAAAGAGCTCTAATTTGCCTGTCAAAGTTAATCTAAGTTGAAATTGACAAGAAATTTGCGCAAATTTCCCACGTGGAAATCCAATAATTGCAGTAATTCCATTGAAATGGGAATTTCAGCGATTTCACCAGTTTACATGCTGATGGTACTGGGCCTTAAAAAGGTGGGGTAAGTGCTTCTGGAGAAATCCAGTACCACGACAAATACCATGATATAGAGCGAACAACGGCGCAGCAAGTAATGTAACTAACGTTAGCTTGGTTGTGGGTTAGCAAACTGTCCCTACAGTTGCTGCTGCGAAGCTAACAGCCAGAGAGGACGAGACGGTTTCCCAGAGCCAGCACAGCAGCTCCAGACAGCGATACTCACAACTCTCCTACTACTATAGCTAACATCACAACAGCAGCATATCTTGGCAAACTAGAAAGTTAGCTGAATGTCCATGGGCAAGTCATTTAACGTTACCTGACATACAGATCATGGCTGGAATAGTGTTGTGTGTCCCGGTCCGAGCCACTTTGTTTGTTTCCCATTTACAGAGCCAGGGCTGCGTACAAACACCAGAGTTTTTTTAGCGCACACACTGAACGGACAGCTAGCGGATCGTGAGGAGATGAATTTGACCAAAAGACTTATATTGGATTAGAATCGCATACCCCACCTTTAATAGCTGCCATGCACACCTCAACAGCAGCACTGCAAGATTTCAGGTCAACAAAACTAACAACACAAGCAAACTGATATGTTTACTCAATTGATAAGAACAAAGAAACCTAAAATGGAGTCACTACATTTAAACAAAATTGTATCAGAAAAATTAAAAAGCAGACTAGCCAATAAGGGTTAAGCTACAATGCGTGCGCAAACCTACGTCGTTGTGAAGCTCTCGAGCGCCCCCTTCACGAGCGCACAAATACGACTCAGTTTAATTTGTACACTGCTATCCAGCACCCTTTAACTGTACCCAAATATACATTCAGGCTCTCACCGCATATCAGCTCATTTACAACTTTCAGTGCTTTTTGTGAAAGACGCCATTTTTCACACGGATTTGATAACTGCCAGCGACAAGCCTTGGTAGCCACTTACTCTCCCAGCAATCTTCTCTGTCTGAGCAGCTACTAGTTGTGGAGGCTCCCTCAGCCCCTCCGGCCGACCTGGCCCTCAGGTCGCCAGACATTAACGTTGTCCGACTTATTTGCTGAGTCGGAAACGTGAAGGTTACCAACGTGAATGAAAGCGCTCAATAAAAAAGGTGGAATTACCTTTCAACGCTGCTGTTTCGGCATCCTCCGGTCGCTGCTGTGCCGACGCTCCACGGTAAAATGGCTGCAACAACAGCGGTGTGGATGACAGACCAGGGAAGAGAGGCGGAGGCTGCCGGGGAGAGAGGAGAGGGGGCGGGCTCTGTTAACCCCGCCGAGGGGTGGGGGTGGGGAACGTGCACAAGTGACTAAAATATAATTTTAGGTTCATCTGAGAAAACTCATTTCCGAAACAGAATCCACAAGAAATTCCTAAATAATTAAAACATAAGTTGTATTTCATAACATAATAATCATTTTGAAAGTAATCACTGGCACAAGTAAGTTGTGAGGCCATGACTGGGCGGAGCTTGTGCCTATTTTTGTGTTTGTGGCTAAAACTTAGCATCACCAACCAACCAACCTGACTTTTAGATTAAAGTTGATATATTGCAGTATACGTAATATAAAAAAGTTAATTTTTCACACCAATTTTAAGATAAAATAAGATGAGATAGAACTTTATGAATCCTGAGTTGCAGTACAAGGTACGAATGAGTGCAAATATAAAATATACACAATGCCAAAAAATATAAACAGATTAACAGTAAGGATCGTAAAAATATAAATATATGTTCCCAAGCATCAAAAAGGGGCACAAGTGCTCAGAAAATAATGTTTTTGACCTAGAGACTCAATCCCTGAAATAAAATTTGTGAGGAATTCTTTTGGATGAAACATATGTGGTCTTTCACGTGAGAACAAGAATTTGGGATGCAAACATTGGTTCTCCTAAGCTTATTATGCTCCTCTGAACATTTTAAATGAAATAATCCACTAGCGAAATAAAATGAATAGTGAATTAACTATAGTTTCTTCTTAGTAATTGTCTATTACTATCTGCCGGAGGATCTAAGAGCAGCTGGAAGTGTTGAAATTTTTAAACTTCTTTCTTAAAACCTACCTCTTCAGCCAGGCTACTTTGTTTCATTCTCTTATTTTATTGTATTTGTGTTGTAAAAATGTTATTTTATCTTTTTGTGGAGGTGGGTATGGGTAGCTGTCAGCTGCAGAGGGAGAGGTGGTGGAGTTGCTCAGGTGTGCAGCATCAAGGAGAGATAATTGACACAGCTGAACCCGGTTAACTAATTATGCTCTCCTTAAATACAGTAGCATGCTGGACACAAGGGAGGAAGAAGCAGAGGCGGTCAGAGGAACGGCGGATGCAGAGGGAAAGATTGTGTGGAGAAAAGAAATAAAGAAAGAATAAACTGAAAACGTGGTCTCAGCGTGTGTCTCAGGGCCAAGGGAACTCACAGTAGCACGATTCGGCTACAACCAGCGCCCAACATGGGGCTAGATTAAGACAATTCACGCAGGGAGATAAAGTGCTTGTATTACTCCCTTCGTCCAGCTCCAAATTACTCGCCATGTGGCAAGGACCCTTTGCGGTCACACGGCGTGTCGGCGACGTGGACTATGAGGCTGTGCAGTCGGATAGGGGAGGGGCAACGCAGATCTACCACCTCAACCTCCTAAAAGCATGGAGAGAGGTGGAGCCTGTTGCTCTGGTGACGACGGTGGGTGAGAGAGATGAGTTTGGGCCTGACAACCATCTCACACTGTCCCAGAGAACAGACGTTGCCGAGTTGCAACGGCATGTTGCCGACGTGTTCTCCCCCCTTCCGGGTCGCACCAACCTCATTGAGACTCACCCGGGAGTGATGGTGCGTTCATGGCCCTACCGGTTGCCTGAGCACAAACGGAAAATGGTTCAGGAAGAATTAAAGGCCATGCTGAAGATGGGGGTAATAGAAGAGTCCAACAGTGCCTGGTGTAGCCCCATCGTTCTTGTAGGCAAGAAGGATGGGACCATACGGTTCTGTGTGGACTACCGCAAAGTGAATGATGTGTCACGATTTGATAACTATCCAATGCCTCGGGTCGACAAGCTCCTGGATCGGTTAGGCACTGCTCGTTTTTTCACGACACTGGATTTGACCAAGGGCTACTGGCAGATTCCCAGTCTCCAGAGTCTAAGGGAAAGACGGCCTTCTCCACTCCATACGGGTTGTACCAATTTACAACACTTCCGTTCAGGTTGTTTGGGGCGCCGGCCACCTTCCAACACCTCATGGACCGAGTACTGTGTCCGCACACTGCATATGCAGCCGCCTACCTAGATGACGATATCATCCACAGTGACAGCTGGGCGGAGCATATGCTGCAGGTGGCTGCGGTGCTCGGGTCATTGAGGCAGGCCGGTCTCACTGCCAATCCGAAGAAGTGTGCGGTTGGTTGGAGGGAGGTACGATATCTGGGGTACCACTTGGGCGGTGGGCAGGTGCGCCCCCAGGTAGACAAGACGGCTGCAATTGCCACCTGCCCGAAGCCCAAGTCAAAAAAAGAGGTGAGGCGGTTCCTGGGGCTGGCCGGCTATTACTGGAGGTTCATTCCCAACTTCGCAGAGCTGACCAGTCCCTTGACTGATCCCAGAAAAGTGCCTCAGATGCGGTCTAGTGGAAGGAGCAGTGCCAAATGGCATTCGAGAGGGTAAAACAAGCCTAACTTTTCTCTCCCTTTTGTTCTGCAGACTGACGCGTCGAACAGAGGAGTGGGGGCCGTTTTGTCCCAGCAGGTGCAGGGTGTCGACCGTCCGGTCGTATACATCAGCCGGAAGCTGTCAGAGAGGGAGGCCAGGTATAGTACAATCGAAAAAGAGTGCCTGGCCATCCAGTCGGCGGTTGGGGCCCTGCGGTATTACCTGCTGGGGCGCCCATTCACCCTCTGTTCGGACCATGCCCCCCTCCAGTGGCTCCACCACATGAAGGATGCCAATGCCCAAATCACAAGGTGGTATCTGGCTCTCCAACCTTTAAATTTCAAAGTGATCCATAGGCCGGGGGCGCAGATGGCCGTGGCCGACTTCCTTTCCCTTTCCCATGGGGAGGGGGAGTAGGTTGGGCCAGATGGCTCCCCGGCCTATGTTGGGCGGTGGGGGTATGTGGAATTGGGTATGGGTAGCTGTCAGCTGCAGAGGGAGAGGTGGTGGAGTTGCTCAGGTGTGCAGCATCAAGGAGAGATAATTGGCACAGCTGAACCCGGTTAACTAATTATGCTCTCCTTAAATACAGTAGCATGCTGGACACAAGGGAGGAAGAAGCAGAGGCGGTCAGAGGAACGGCGGATGCAGAGGGAAAGATTGTGTGGAGAAAAAGAAATAAAGAAAGAATAAACTGAAAACGTGGTCTCAGCGTGTGTCTCAGGGCCAAGGGAACTTAGTAGCACGATTCGGCTATACTGTTATTTAAAAATTTTTAATTATTGTTTTTATCCCTTTTATCGATTTGATTTGTTTTTATTTTGTTGTCTTTTTAAATATTTTATCCACTTTTCAGTCTAGCGTTTATCTAACTCATTATTATTATACTTTGTTCTGTCTTTTAATCTATTTTATTTCACTCTATTATGGTCTACACTTCTCGTGTTGTCAGTCATGTGAAGCACTTTGAACTGCATTAACCTGTATGAAAGGTGCTATACAAATAAAGTTTGATTGATTGATATGTTCTGTTTGTCTGTGTGTGTGTTATATGTTGTGAGTTAAATACATATAATAAACAATAATTAAACAAGAAGGAATTTCAGTGCCTAATGTCATCACTTGGCAGAGCCTATGCCTTTGTTGTTGTTGAAACAAATATATTCAGAAACTAATTTGGTGACCAAAACACTGATACTGAAAATATTTCAGTCTAAATAATAATTGTTTTTGACTAATGGTGAATTGCCTTACTATTATAAGTGCCCCAGACCAAAAAGTGGCACAGCCAAATTCCTTTCTTATGAAATTGGTGGTGTTCAAAGGAGCTACTGTAGCTAGCAAACAAACTGGTAAGATGCTAGCTCACCAGGTAAATGCTAGCGGGGCCAACTACCAAAAATATATGTCCAACCACAGTAGCCCACCAAGCTAGCAGCTGGCTTGGTCACTGACTAGACAAAAAGTTAATACAATGTGTTCAAGAGATGTATTTGTATCATTGAGTCCTGTGTGATGACAGTCCGCAGACCATGCTTCTTTTGTGGGCCAGTTTATACTGGATATACAGCTAATATAACAGCTTCCTCTGTTTTCAAAAGGGTCCAATTGCAGCACCTCAGACCACTCTCCTCATTTGGGGCCTCAGGAGGGAGGTCATGCTTAAACCTGGCTCACAGAACTAGGGGCCCCAGGAGGGAGGACTGCAGTTAGACCCTTCTCTCTGTTTTGGACTCTCTGGTCAGCACCATAGACTATATAAAACATGGATGTAGTCTTCATGACATCACCCATAGGTTTCTGAAGAGCCTTTGTGAAGCTCAATGTGGAAGGCTACGCCCATCGCCATCTTGGCAGTCCCTGACTCTGGCTAATCCAAAAATGGGTAAAGAGGTGGAGCTGAGGTGGGCTGAATGAAGCCTGGTTGCTGACATCACCTAGCGGCTAGCCACCTGAGAGGGCACCTACCTATCATTCAAAGCTGCCCTTAATTATGCATAACTTTAAGCTCAGAGTTGAACTCTGTTGGGATTTACTCATAGATGTATAATAAGATCTGGATACGGCACAGCCGCTCAGCCTTCAGCTGGGCCAGATGTCTTCAGGTCCTCTCACACACTGTTTAATTCTTCTTCAGTAAAACATTTGAGTCGAAGTGTCCAGTGCAATATAGATTTTACTGTAATATTGTTACGGAACAGACAGGCAGGGGACACCGAGATGGACAAGAATGTTCTTTATTTGATAACAGCCCGAAAGAGTAGGTATGGAGAGAAGGAAGACTGTAGGAGGGAGAATGCACTGGAGACAGGAGATGGCTGGAGACAGGAGAAACGCTGGAGAAGGGAGAATCACTGGAGACAGGAGTATTGCTGGAGACAGGAGAAACGCTGGAGAAGGGAGAATCACTGGAGACAGGAGTATTGCTGGAGACAGGAGAAACGCTGGAGAAGGGAGAATCACTGGAGACAGGATCTCCCTTCTCCAGCCAGAAAACAATAGGCCCAATTGAGAATGATTTCCGCATGGGAGCCGAAACGTCTTGATTCTGAAAACAGTGTCCAGATGACTACGACTGAAACCTTTTCTCAATTGTGAAAATGGTCAATTGTGAACATGGTCTGAGAACTCCGAAATTTAAGCTACTCTGTGTTGCATAGGCCCTGCCCTCAGGGAGGAGTCTTCCTGAGTGTCTGCTGTTTACCCTGCCTAGTTTCACCTGAAACTGACCTTCTTTTGTTTTCATGATGGCCCAGTAATCAGGCCTATTGTTTTCTGGCCAGAAAACAATGAGAATGACTTCCGGATGGGAGCCGAAACGTCTTGATTCTGAAAACAGTGTCCAGATGACTACAACTGAAACCCTTTCTATGATGGAACACTCCTGGACGAATGAGGGACTACACCGTCTCATTTTCCCCATAGAACACCATTATAAGAGAGACGTCTGTAAAACTGTTGACAGGACACCTCAAACTGCAAACAAGGTGAATTATCACTAATACGAATTTTTGATCAATGGAGGTTTTATATTTATAAAACTTCCCTTGAGCCAAGAAAAGTGATTTAAAAATCTGTGACATCATCACAATGTAAAGTCTATGGGCCGGAAACTCAGAACCCAGAATATTCAGTGGACTGCATACCCTGGAAGTAAACCTGGAAGCTAGACACTTTTTTGGCGTATGCACCAGGCAAGCAATTCTTAATGGACTGAATAGGCCACTTTGGGTTCGGTATCCAGGTCTTATACATCAATATAATACATCCATGGATTTACTTCATCCATGCAAAAAACTCAACTTTATTTAAATAGCACTTTGCACACAACAAAGAAAAATATAGCAGAAGAAAGGAGAAAACAAAAATTATAATAATAATTAAACTAATTATAATAATCACATAACATCACATAGTTACACAATGCAAAAAGAGACTAAAGAAATAATAAAACTGGTTAGGTTGGGTATAGTTAAAGTGCCTATAATTCTATTTTTATAATAACAATGTATTAAATGACAATGTGAAAGGTGTCACTTGTAGTGATGAACCTACAGAGAATTATCCATTAAAACTGCATACACTGCCAGCACCGCTAAAAACCACTTCTAATATTTACTACTTATATTTCCTTAGTGCAACAGCTATGACAATTTAAAATACTGTCCAATCCACGCCCCCACCAACTGTGTGTTGCTTTAGGTACTGGTGAGACAATTAAATCGATTTTATGAAGGCTGGTTTCATTAATACATTCATAAGCTTGAAGGCTTTTCAGACACCAAAACACTGCACAGCAATACAATACAGTGAGACAGGATTTTACAGCTGGTTATCACAGCGACAATCATTTTATCCTCCGTCTCCATGTTCATGAGATTAACTGTAGAATTATGGTGTAATCTACCAGGAATGTGTGCTAATAAGTATGTAAATGGCCAATGCAGCATCTTGCTGTATGAGGTCACATTGCAAAAGTTGACGCCCCTGTGTGTTTTTGCCGGAGTCTCTCTGTCAGGATCCCTGCTGTGTCAACACAGTGATCACATTCAAATGAATCGCATTGCTGATTTCAGTGAGAATGTGGGGGTGTCACTGTGGCAATTGATTGGCTTTAAGTTTGTAAGTATAATCACCCACTGTTGTGTTTTCTCCAGGTCTGGATCAGGCCCAACCCACACTGAAAAAGATGTACTCAATAAAAACTTTTTTCCATACTGCATTGATGTTACTTTGTGGGTATTGTGGGAAATATTTTCTTGCTATCTATTTAATAGTCTTTTGCCAAAGGTCACAATGTGCTCATTTACTGCAGAGCCATGATGCGTTTCATTTTAATCAAAGAAACATTGAATTCATGATCAGAAAGCAACACACGAACACTGGAAGGAAACAAGGTGACTTTGCTGTGTAGAGTCTGGGAAGTTGCCGATAAGCACTTCTAATCATGGGGGGAGAAACGATCAAAGTTTCCATCCCAGGAGCTTTGACTGTCTGGACACTCCTGTCAAACAGGAGTGTGGGAATAACAGTTCAAGCAGACAGGTGTGTTGTGTAGCAACAGTGGAAAAAAACATTTCCTTGCTGTACATTATTGATATATAAACTTGCATAATCTGTGTGTTAATTTTAACCATAGAAAACATGAAGCAGTGATGATCAGGAGCACATAAGAGAGGTAGGTCATCTTGACCTGTGCATACCAGAGTGAATGTGTAACTAGGCTTGTTAATGAGGGAGTTTTGGAAAAGAGTCTTCATACAATAGGGTACCTGGCTGTACTGGGAACAGGCTTGCACAGGTGATGTAGAGGTTGGCAGGAATTTCACTTATACAGTGTGGTTTACTTGCACCCTGACGCGGGTAAAAGCGTAATGGCATATGATCCCGTTTTAATTCATAAGTAATCAGAGTCTCTCAGTGACATCCGTGTTTTGATTATGGACCAATAAGGAATACCCAACAACCTATCAGGAGGAGAATGTATTTGGAATATAAGTGAATACACAACTGAGCCTGTTCAGTTGTACTTGTACTGTTTTGATATTACAGTAAATCTATATTGCATTGAACTCTTTCGACTCAAGTGTTTTACTGAAGAAGAATTAAGCAGTGTGCGAGAGGACCTGAAGACATTCGACACGGGGTGGGGGGTGGGTTAAATCATGTGTTAAATCATGTCATGTAACACCTCTAGTGTTTACTTTAAATTAGTAATGGTGTAAGTGTTTAAAGGTGTTTCAAATCTGTCTCAGATTAGATAGAATAGCCAGGTGCCCATGTGGACACTGAAAAAGGTTTTTGCTTGCTGTAATCATTGCTGCTGTTTATACTGGACATTAAGAGATCCCTTCCTAATGTGCCTACAATGTAAGTGAAGCACAAAATTTAATTAAATGTATTCAGTTCAATTTTATTTATATAGCGCCAAATCATAACAGAAGTTGTCTCAGGGAGAGATAAGATGTTGAGTTAGTAACATGCATTAATGGGATAATAATGCATACAGATGGAGAGGGAGAGGAGGAGAAAGGAGCTCAGTCCATTGTGGGAAGTCTCCCAACGGTCTGGGCCTATAGCAGCATAACTAGGGTATTGTTCAAGACTCACCAGAGCCAGCCCTAACTATAAGCTTTATCAAAGAGGAAAGTCTTAAGCCTACTCTTAAATGTGGAGATGGTGTCTGCCTTCCGAACCCTAACTGGGATCTGATTCCACAGGAGAGGAGCTTGATAACTGAAGGCTCTGGATCCCAATCTACTTTTGGAGACTCTAGGAACCACAAGTAACCCTACACCCTGGGAGCACAGTGTTCTAGTGGGGTAATAAAATATTATGAGCTCTTTAAGATACAAATGTGCCTGACCATTAAGGGCTTTGTAGGTGAGGAGAAGGATTTAAAATTCTGTTCTGGATTTTGCAGAGAAGCTAATATTGCAGAAATATCCTAGTTCTTGTCAGTACACGTGCCACAGCATTCTGGATCAACTGGAGAGTTTTATAGTGGTCATATTATGCTTTTTGGCTTTTTCCCTTTCCTTTATTATTATTATTATTATTATTATTATTATTATTATTATCATCATCATCATCATCATATATAATAGGTTTGCAAAGTGAAAAAGCCCAAAGTCCACCCCAAAGGGAGTTTCCCTCTCCCCACAGAAAACACTGCTCCTGAACTGCCTGAACAGCTTGATTGTAGTCCAGCCTTTACTTCCGCAACGTATCTACATCACTATGTAACACGTGTCATAATGCACAAATTGAGCAGTTTCCACAAGTACACCTAAATATGAAAATAAAATAATGTTAGATACCCTCCAGGAAGTCAACGGGCATAAAGTTGTTACTGTGATGTCGAGACAGTGCACAGTTAAAATGTTACCTATGAAAGATAAATTTGTTACAAATTAATAACTTACCACTCTGAAACGTCTTGCTCCAGTCTAAGTTGTAAAGCTGGTTTGGGTTGTTCTGCCTGTGTTTTGGTATCAGACTCGGGCTCGAACACGTAAGCCATAGCTACCAGCTGAAGCGGCTTTGTTTTGGATCACACCACCTTGCTCGTCAGGACCCGCCCTAATCTGCTTCGGACTGGCTAGTAGTCCTTACCTCGGTACTGCGCATGTGTAACTCCCAACAAAGATCGAATAGAAGTGAGATGCCTCACTCGTTAGCTAAAATGGAGTGTTTAAGACACAGGATGAAAAGAAGTGGATGTGCAGTATGAGAAATATATATATGAAAAATATGGTGTTTTTTGAAAATTAAACCATGTAAACCTATTCTGGTACAACCCCAAAAAAAATTATGAACCTGAAAATTAAGCATAATATGACCACTTTAAGGGACTTACTGGGGCAGCCTGATAATAATAATAAATAGCCTGCAATAATCCAGCCTAGAAGTAACAAATGCAGGAGCTAGTTTTTCTGCATCCTTTTGAGACAGGATGTGCCTGATTTTTGCAATGTTACATAGGTGAAAAAAGGCAGTATTTGAAGTTTGTTTTATGTGGGAGTTAAAGGATAAATACTGATCAAAGATAACTCAGAGATTCCTTACAGTGTGGTGCTGGAGGCCAGGGCAATGCCATCTATATCTTTAGATCATGTGTTTGGGGCCAAGTACAACTTCAGTTTTGTCTGTGTCAGGATACTCCAGGCTCCACTACCCACTAATCACCCACACCTGCTCCCAATTACACTCCTGCTCCCCATTAGTTCCCAATCACAGCCAGTATATAAGCCCTGCACTCACCTCAGTATGTGTCCGACCTCGTTCAAATTTAGGACTTTCCATGCCCCTCGGCATAACACTTCTATCTCCCTTCTCCAAGCGACCTCCCTTCTCCAGTGTTTCTCCTGTCTCCAGCATTTTTCCTGCCTGCCTCCAGTGATCTCCCTGCCTGTCTCCAGTGACCTCCCTGTTTGTCTCCAGTGATCTCCCTGCCTGTCTCCAGTGATCTCCCTCCTACAGACTTCCCTCTCTCCTTACCCACTATATCTGGCTGTTATTCAATAAAGAACTTCCTTTGTCCATCTCGGTGTCCCTTGCCTGTCTATTCCGTAACAGAAGGTCGGACCGTACCGTAAGGATGACAGCCCTGAGTCCCGATGGCCCCTTCCTGGACCTGGAGAGTCTGGTCCAGCGGTATCTCCTCACCCATCCTTCACCACCCCTGGTGGCTAGCGAGATGGCGCAGCTGGGGTCCTTCTTGGGCTCAGCGGGGGAGTGTGAGGAATTTTTGGTGAGGTCTTACCTGGTTTTCCAACTGTATCCACGCCAGGTTCCTACTGAACAATCCAAGGTAGCCTTCTAAGTCCTCCGGCTAGTCGGCCTGGCACTTAGATGGGCGGGATCCCTATGGACACAAGACGAGGCAATCCTTAACTTGTTGGGCAGGTTCATATCGCTCCTTAGGAAGGAGTTTGGCCCATCAACCGGCCGCCGCTGCCACCTCCAGTCCCTGCTGGATCGCAGCAGCCTCCTCCAGTCCCTGCGGGATCGCAGCAGCCATCACCCCTGCAGGCTGGCAGCACCCGTCCTGATGTCCCAACGGAAGCTCCCCATCCTGATGTCCAGCCGCTGGTTCCCAGTCCTGAGGTCCAGCCGCTGGCGCTGGATCCCTGTCCTGCTGTCCCGTCGCCGGTTCTCTGTCTGGCTGTCCCGTCGCTGGCCCTTGATGTGGTTCATCGGCCTCCAGATAGCTCCCGCCTTAGACATAGACCTCCAGGGGGTTCCCGCTTTCGCTGCAGACCTCCCATGGGTCCCCACCTTCGCCGCCAGGTCTCCGAAGGTTCTGGCCTTTGCCGCAGGCCTCCCAAGAGTCCCAGCCTTCGTCTTTGCTGCCGGCCTCCTGTGATTCCCAGCCTTCGTCTTCGCCGCAGGCCTCCTGTGATTCCCAGCCTTCGTCTTCACCGCCGGCCTCCGGAAGGTCTCGGTCTTGGTCTCAGTCTTCCGGTGACCTCCCACCTGTACCACAAGCATTCAACCAGGCCTCCAGATGGGGTCGAACGTCATCACAGACTGCATGAGTTCAGCTCCTCGCCTGTCAAGCCTCCGGGTCGTCCGCCCAAGGTCCCCAGCTCCTCGCCTGTCAAGCCCCCGGGCAGTCCGCCCGAGGTCCTCAGCTCCACCCCGGTTCTGCTACCAGGTCGTCTGCCCGGGATACTCTAACACCCAAGACCACGTTCATGATCATCAGTACGAGACTCCCTGCTCCACACCTGTCCAACCTCCTGGTTGTCCATCCGAGAGTCCCTGCTCCACACCTGTCCAACTTCCTGGTCGTCCGTCCAACACTCCCTGCTCAAAACCTGTCCAACCTCCTGGTCATCCGTCTGAGACTACCTGCTCCACACCTGTCCAAACTACTGGTCGTCAGCCCGAGACTCCCCGATCCACACCGGTCCAAGGTCCTGGTTGTCCATCCGAGGCCACCCAGCTCCACACCTGCCCAGGCTCCGGCCGGTCGCCTGGATCAACCCGCTCCCCGTGGTGGAGGACGACCACGTCAGTGGGGTTTTTCAGCCCTCGGGAGCTTGCTGCGGAAGGGGGGGGGGTACTGGTCAGGGATACTACAGGCTCCACTACCCACTAATCACCCACACCTGCTCCCATTTACATTCCTGCCCCCCATTAGTTCCCAATCACAGCCAGAATATAAGCCCGGCACTCACCTCAGTATGTGTCCGACCTTGTTCAAATTTAGGACTCTCCATGCCCCTCGGCATAACACTTCTATCTCCCTTCTCCAAGCGATCTCCCTTCTCCAGCGTTTCTCCTGTCTCCAGCAATCCCTGCCTGTCTCCAGTGATCTCCCTCCTACAGACTTCCCTCTCTTCTTACCCACTATATCTGGCTGTTATTCAATAAAAAACTTCCTTTGTCCATCTCGGTGTCCCTTGCCTGTCTGTTCCGTAACAGTCTGAGTTTAACATCAGAAAATTGCAGGTCATCCAGGTTTTTATATCCTTAAGGCATGTTTGAAGTTTAGCTAAGTGATTGGTTGGTTTCCTCTGGCTTGATCGATAGAATTGGTCCAAGCACAGAACCTTGTGGAACTCTGTGACTAACTATGGCATGCATGGAGGATTCATCGTTAACATGTACAAACTGAGATTGATCTGATAAATAGGAATAAAACCAGTTCCTTTAATGCCAATTAAATGTTCCAGCCTCTGTAATAGGATGTAATGATCAATGGTGTTGAAGATTTAACAAGACAAATACAGAGACAAGTCCATTGTCTGATGCAATTAACAGGTCATTTGTAATTTTCACCAGTGCTGTCTCTATGCTATGATGCACTCGAAATCCTGACTGAAAATCCTCAAATAAACTATTGTTATGTAGAAAGTCACACAACTGACTGGCGACTGCTTTCTCAAGGATCTTAGAGAGAAAGGGAAGGTTAGATATAGGTCTATATATAGTTGGCTAAAACCCTGGGATCAAGAGTGGGCTTTTAAAGAAGAGGTTTAATTACAGTTACTTTAAAGGACTGTGGTACATAGTCTGTTAATAAAGACAGATCATATCCAGTAAAGAAGTGCCAACTAAGGGTAAAACTTCTTTAAGCAGCTTAGTTGGGATGGGGTCTAAGAGACAGGTTGATGGCTTAGATGAAGAAATTGTTGAAGGTCGAGTAAAGCAGTCTAAATATATATCAGGTTTTACAGTTGTTTCTAAGGTTCCTGTGTTTGAAGATAAATCAGTACCGGTTGAGGACAGGACGTGATAAATTTTGTCTCTAATAATTCAAATTTTATCATTAAAGAAGCTCATGAAGTCGTTACTACTGAGTGATATAGGAATACATGGCTCAATAGAGCTGTGACTCTCTGTCAGCCTGGCTACAGTGCTGAAAAGAAACCTGGTTTTCCTCTATTAATGTTAAGTAATAGACTGCTCTGACATTACGGAGGGACTTACTATATGCTTTAAGACTATCTTGCCAGACTAAAGTTTTCATGATGTTTGCTTTAATTTGCAGGTTTGGGGGTTATACCATGGAGCTAACCAATTTAGTTTTAATATCATCTTTTTTAGAGGGGCAATAGAGTCGAGTGTCGTTCGCAGTGAGCCTGCAGCACTATCAACAAGATGGTCAGATTGGGAGGGACTAACATTTGCATAGGAGTCCTCTGTTATATTGAGACATAGCACTGAATTAAATGCTGATGGAATCATTTCCTTAAATTTAGCTACAGCACTATCAGAGACATCTAGTGTGTTGCCTAATGGCGTGTAGCAGTAATATGAGTTCAAAATTTTAAATAATGGTCAGATAAAAAAAGATTCTATAGAAAAACTATTAAATGTTCAATTTCAATGCCATGTGCCAGAACAAGGTCGAGGGTGTGGTTAAAACAGTGAGTGGCTTCACTCTGACAGAAGCAAATCAAATCAAATAATGAGATAAACGCAGTACTAAGGCTATCATTATCAACATCCACCTGAATATTTAAATCACCTACAATAATTACTTTATCTGTTTTAAGGACTAAACTTGATAAAAACAGGAGAAATGATTACAGCAAGAACCACCTGTCAATGTTCACCTGGCTATTGTTTAAAGACAGACTTGAAAAAATGTGAATCTATCCTTTAAATTGGTCTAAAATTGGCCTATTTCTGTGAGAATGGTGGGCAAACGGTGGACTGAGGGTGAGTAAATTTTTTTTTACCAGAGATCATAATTTTCCAGACTGTTTAATTTGCAATCAATATTAATTCCTAGTCTTTGATATACAAGAGATTTGTGATACTGCTGATGTGCCTGATATGTAGCTACCATACACTATGTGGACAAATGTGTGGACATACTTTTACCCGAACATTGCAGCTACAGTATATGTGATAATTGAACATGTGAATCCAAAACCATGGGCATTAACCTGCTGCTATAACAGCCTCCACTCTTCTGGGAAGCCTTTCCACCAGATTTTGAAACCTGTCTGCAGGTATTTGCTCACATTCAGCCACAAGAGCATCACTGAGGTCCAACACTGATGTTGGGTGATAAGGCCTGGCTCACATTCGGCATTCCAGTTCATCCCAAAGGTGATGACTGGGGTTGAGGTCAGGGCTCTGTGCAGGCCAGGCAAGTTCTTGCACATCAAACTGGGAAAAAACATTTTATTTTTTCTTTATTTTCATACTGTTGACATAAAGTTGGAAACACACTAACATCTAAAACATCATTGTATGCTGTAGTAATAAGATCGGATATGATAAAGCAAAGATATTATATAATAATGTACCATATGTGGCTAATATGCTATCCTTCCAGTAACCTCACCTTGTGCTTTAGCTCCGAGGAGACATACAAAACATTAATACATAACAACAAAACCACCACCACCACCAAGTCTCTGTCTGTCTGTCTGATCAGACACACCGATCACATCTTCTGTCTGTCAGTAAGTCCACCCGTCAGTCGTTGACTTTGTGAGCTCGTCGGCAGAACGTCCAGTGATGTTCCACTGTGTTCTCATTGGCCCGTTCGCTCATGTGGTGAACCCGCGTGTTGCGTATTGTGAAACCCTGGAAAATAACGAGACAGGCAAACTGAATAATCTCACCACATAAATTCTAATTTTGCTTTAAGCCATGATTAAAAAAAAAAAAAGATGTTGCATAAAGCAAGCCATTCATGGTGACCAATTATTTTGAACATGTAAAGACTTGAGAAGTGCAGTTTTATTTGTGGCTTTTTCACATGAAATACACATGTACATGATGAAACATCTACCATCATATTTTTAAACAAAATAAACACTGTAATGTTGACCAATAAGCTAAAAAATAAATAAATAAATAAAAATAAATCACCTAACAGTGACGAGCTATGATCTAATTTCTTGGGGGCGACGTCAGAATTCATTAAGCTGAAGTACTCCGATTGATCTAAACAGTTTTTCTAGAAGGAAGATAATTTATACAAATGATGTTAAAGATGAGATAAAAGCCACATACAGCTTTGGAGATGAAGTCAAGCAGGTGGACACGCAGGCTGACTTCCTGTTGGTGGTCACATGGTCCGAAGGTGAAGGACACCTGGTAGTCTCTGGTGTCCATCATGTGTTTGTTCCACTTTGTGAAACTGCTGGAGATGGACTCCAACACTGCATGGACCTAATAAAGACAGAGAGTCATTTGACAACTTATTTAAAACACACATCCATATGTATAAACAAACAGTATAATATTCATTTCTATGTTTGGTATATATTAACTATAGGTTTGTTTTATATACTTTATATACTGCTTCATATACTTGCAATATTTACTGAAAATAATCTGACATAAAAAAATCCCTTTTTTCCTTTTTAAGCATAAAAGTGAAAGACCTTTCAGTGTTAGTATGTGATATTATACCGTACATACTTATCAATCGGTAAATCCACTTGTACTTTACACTTATTTTAATTTTATACTTATATCCACTTTGTACTTAATTTATCTTGCCTGTATTATAGTGTATTATATTTTGATTTGCTAGTACTTCTATTCCTGTGTGCATTGACGTGACAGTGAGCAGCTGTAACAAAAGAGTTTCCCCTCGGGGATCAATAAAGTATTTCTGATTCTGATTCTGAAAAAAGTTATATGTACACAGTGAAAAATCAATATTTGATGTTTTCCATCAAATTAACTGATCTGCAGCTCAATATAGATTTTATACAAAAAATACGACTTTACTTATATGCCTGCTAAAATCATCTACATACACGCCTGTTATTATAATATATTACATTATTTTAAGAGTAGATTATTTACAGAAAGACAAAACTGAAGTATAACAATATATAGATGATAATGTCCCTGTTAAGAGAAGGAACAAATGTATGAACCTGGTCTGAAACACCTTTCCAAAGTAAATGTAAATTCTGCATTTTATGACACACTGTGATTTTTAGAGGTAGTATAGTCAATAGAAAGTGAGGGAAAGAGGTGTATATTTGCACTAAGCAGTACATATTAAAGATGAGAAAATGTTTCAAATTTAGTGAAAATGAGTGGTTATTCTGAGTTCTTTGACTCCATGAATGAACAGAGAAAATACAGAGACAGAAGCAGACAGGAGGGTCTGAAGAACAACAAGATAATAATGCATATAATCATGTTTTGTATCACTGAATATTCTGCCTTGATATATTGCTACAACCCAACCAGACCTGTGTCCACTGACCTTGGTGGTGATGGTGAGCTGGGTGATGATGACTGCAACAGGGTTGGAGTACTTGGACAGCTTCCTGGTGCTGGACAGCTCCACCACCTCTTCGTAGGTGTCAGTGGGGTAGGGCAGCAGGGGTTTGGGGTCTCCCAGGCACTGGATCAGGGGCTCGACCTGATAGAAGTCAGCCTCCTTCCTGAGCAGCTCAGTCTCCTTGAAGTCGCACGGCAGTGTCAGCTCTGACGTCCGCAGGAAGTTGAGGATGTAGCTGAAACAGCAGAAACAGAGACAGGATCAGTCCAGACTGCAGAGCTGATGATTCTGTAAAACTCTGAGCTGTCAGTTAAAGTCAGGACAGGAGGGGAAAGAGATGCTGTACAACTCCAGAGTGAGAAAAGTGCTCAGAAAAATGTCAAAAGTTTCATTTCTAAAAAAGGAAAGACTTTACTAATTTCCTGTCAAACAGCTGGTCACTGTAGTTTTCTCTCTCACCCCAAACTGGTTCCTACTCAAAGAGGAGGAAAAAAAAGGATTTAGTGCACTTAGTTGTGGAAACTAGTTTCAGTTTCAGTGGCAGATGAATACATATCCGGTGCTCTAGTGAGTATTTCTAGCAACAGGACGGTGTGTGTGGGATTGTGTCAAAATAAACTATAGTGTGTGTGTGTTCATGGTAATGAAGGAACATGTCACCCAGTGCAACAGTGTGGCTCATTGATGTGTTTTTAATAGTTTTTGAACAACAAACTTTGGATACACACACATTACTTGTTTGAAGGGCCTGCATACAGAATTTATTAACATGAAGGAAAATATAGGTCAAAGGAGAATGGCCAGACTGGTTCAAGCTGACAGGAAGGCCACAGTAACGCAAATAACCACTTACAAGTGTACTTAGTGTAAGTACAGTACTTGTAGTTAGTTACAACAGTGCTACGCAGAAGAGCATCTCTGAACGCACTGAACCTTGAAGCAGATGGGCTACAGCAGCAGACCACACCAGGTTCCATTTCTGTCAGCTAAGAACAGGAAACTGACGCAATAATGGGCACAGGCTCACTAAAACTTGACAGTAGAAGATTTGAAAAACGTTGCCTGGTCTGACAATTCTTGATTTCTGCTGTAATATGCAGATGGTAGAGTCAGAAATTGGTGTAATTAACATGAATCAATGAATCCATCCTGCCTTGGTTCAGGCTGGTGGTGGTGGTGTAATGGTGTGGGGGATATTTTCTTGGCACACTTTGGGCCCCTTAGTGCCAATTGAGCATCGTTTAAATGCCACAGCCTACCTGAGTATTGCTGCTGGCCATGTGCATCCCTTTATGACCACAGTGTGCCCATCTTCTAATGGCTACTTCCAGCAGGAAAACGAGCCACGTCACAAAGCTCAAATCATCTCAAACTGCTTTCTTGAACATGACAATGAGTTCACTGTACTCAAATGGTCTCCACAGTCACCAGATCTCAATCCAATAGAGCACCTTTGGGATGTGGTGGAATGGGAGATTAGCAACATGAATGTGCAGCGGACAAATCTGCAGCAACTGCATGATGCTATCGTGTCAACATGGAGCAGAATCTCTAAGGAATGTGTCCAGCACCTTGTTGAATCCATGCCACCAAGAATTCAGGCTGTTCTGGAAGCAAACCCAGTATTAGAAAGGTGTACCTAATAAAGTGGCCGCTATCTTTATAACGATTAGCATGTAAGCATACTACGTTTGTCCCATGGGTGGCGCCAGAGAAAAAGTCATGTTGTTACATATGCATGCATTACATATACAAATGAAAAGGGTTTATCTTCTGTACTGTGGCCAATTTAGGACATCTAAAGTTAAATGCTGATATGCAAATAATTATTTGATGATAACATGACAGTGTTTCACATGTAACGTGTAAACATGTTAGCATGTTTAGCATGCTAGCTTGCCACAAACTGACTATCACAAAGATAATCCAAACAGAATATATACTTATGTTTGGATATTGAGTTTACAGCAGGGTAAATATGATTCATCTCATCAGGTAGCTGCAGATTTTACTATTCACAAATATATAAATCTGCCACAAGGACACACACACACTTATACATACACACAAACACACACTCACCGAAACAGCGGACCGTCACGGTCGATGAAGTAGTTTCCATGTGCGTCCCTGACGGTGGGGAGGTCTCCTCTGAACATGGCTCCCAGCATGGAGTCTGGGTAGCGCTGCAGCGTGGACAGAGACGTGCTGTACACACAGCCGCCCACATTCAGAGTCACTGACTCCCCCATCTGGACAGAGCAGGAACAGCAGTCAGAGACAACACTGAAGGTCTTTCTCAATACAGAGCACACCAAGAACGATTTTGTGTGTTTGGGACTTTCAACTTGGCTAGCTGAACTCTGGAGTCTAAACTCCTGAAAACAGAAGGACGAAGTATGCTCAGTTTTTAATTGGGACAACAGTGTTATCATCTCATCTCATCTGTGCTCAGGTGATTACACGTAAACACACCTGTACACCTTTTATCCTCACTGTAACATATATTTAAAATTATTCATTAGCTATTGGGGAAGAAAATTACCTTCAAGTAGATTGGGTATCGCTCATGATCCACATTAAAAATTGTTTTTTTGTTAATGTCATTATAAATTTCAGAGTTTCAGCTATCGGTATATTCATTAAGTCGCATTGGGCATGAGTTATCTACAGTGACGTACACAGATTTTGAATATAGAAATAGAGAGCACTGGTATCAGATCTTTACTCAGTATCAGCAGATAGTTGAGTTGGTAACAGGACAGAGAAAGTTGGAATGGGTACATCCCTGAACTGAAATCCAATTCCTAAAAACACGTTTTAACCCTTAATCAACTATTAGAAGGTCCAACCCAAAGTGAGGACAGACCAAAATGTCCAGACATAGATAGACGTACAAATACACACACACAGAGCATGAAAGTATGTGTCATCATTCAAATGTCAGACATTGTTCAACTAGCCAAAGGCTTAACTGCCAGAAGGTGGGACAGTTCAGACAGAAAAATGTCTGCAGCAAAGTAAAAAACACCTCTCACACACACTTCCTTGTGCTTCTATCCTTCTGAGGACCATCACTGACAATGCATTCCCTAGCCCCTTACCCTAAACTTAAACCACCACTAAATGCCTAACCATAACCATAACCTAATTCTAACCTAACCCTTAAAACCAAGTCTTAGCCTTCAAACAGCCCTTTGAAGTTGTGCCAAAATGTCCTCACTTTCCAAAAATGTCCTCACTCTGTAGGTAAAAAAACATGTTCCAGTCCTCACTATGTAGCAAGTACAAGTAAACACACACACACACACACCATGTGACCCATGTCTCCATTCTCCATCTGCAGCCCTGGGCTGACTGTGTTGTTTCTCTTCAGGTCAGACTGTTGAGAAGATCATTTCTGTGTTTTTCCACCAACACCTGAAACAAGAGGACAAACCGCTTGTGAGATGGTTGCCATGGAGATAATCAGCCAGCTGATGCTGCGTTGCTGCGGCCCAGACATCATCTGGCTGATTAGTCTTGCGTCCCTGATGTGTCCACAAACTGCCAGCCAGTGGGAAACAGGAGGAGGAGCTGTGGACGTCATTTCTTAAATCTCAGAAACAACTGCAGATTTAAAACAATAAATGAACCTCGCACAGCATTTTAACGAGCTGTGATTATGGCTGAAACGATTCCTCGAGTAACTCGATTACTAAAAATCATCTATGCAAATATTTGCATCAAAGCTTAGTTTAATCCATATAATTACATACAGCGCACTGTGTTTCACACAGATTATTACAGTCGCACAACGTGCTGACGCTGTATGTGATCAGAGACAGTTCAGAGCGTCTTTGGTGTGATTTGACAGCGCAGATTACAAAAAGGAGGAAGAGAGAAAATAGCGAGGGGCGCAGAGAAGAGACAGGCCAGAGAAAGCGACAGAAAGTGTCCACGAAAACTCTGTACAGTGTTTCTATTGTAAAACCGAACTAGCCTACCACAACAGCCCGACGTCTCTGCATCCAGTCCACAGAGCGGACCCGACACAAGCTGTATGAAGGCTAGTAAACAATGTAGGCTAAGTTAATTATGACTACATGTAATGGCTACTTAACAGCGTAAATCAATGTGGTGGCTAGTTATGATGTCCCTAAGTTAGCTAGGTTTTGTTCTAGATATTAACCACAGAAAATAAAATGCTGCGGTCAGTTTGTGAAAGCCTGAGCTTCATTCATGTTATTTATTATTATGATAGTCACAGTTCCTGTGCATTTGTTTTTGCCTCCTACAAATGCCACAAAAAAGACAGTAAAGGCTTACGTTACGCCTGAGCTGTAGTTAGGCTGAAACTTGTAGTTCTGAAAGTTAAGTTCTCAATTGAGAATGACTTCCGGATGGGAGCCGAAACGTCTTGATTCTGAAAACAGTGTCCAGATGACTACGACTGAAAACTTTTAGCATTTAGCAGCTAAAGAGCCAGATAATTCCCTTGTTGGTGGAGACCAAACCAGAGGTAAAAAGAGAGTTATTATTGGACTTACATTCATCAGGTGGACACAAACATGAATCAAATGGGATAATAATGTCACTCCGTATCCCCTGGATCTGCATTTCAGCTGTATTGCAGTAACTAGCTACTGTTTTTACTGTTCATACTCATACAATAAAAATAAAAAAATGTTTATAGATAAAGTACTATTTAAAAAATGAAAAAATTCTGACTAAGGAGTTTTGTGCTTTGCTGCTGAATAAAAGCAGAGGTTAAAAGACAATTGTGATGGATTTAAAAAGATATTCTTGTCAATCCAAGTAATATGTATAATGTGTGTACATATTATTTACTTATACATGCACAACATGATGCATTAGCTGACTGCTGAACTATTAAAAGAAAGGCTTAGGTCAGCAAAGTTAACACACTTCGGTAATTTCTCAATTAAAATCCGATTCTGATAATAGTCGGGGTGAACTCTGATGAATAAACGGATAAAGGCTGAATAAAAAGCAGACTTACAGATATCGTAGAAAAGGTTTCAGTCGTAGTCATCTGGACACTGTTTTCAGAATCAAGACGTTTCGGCGTTTGTGAAAAAATGGGACGGGAGCTAGAAATTTAAGCTACTCTGTGTTACATAAGCCCTGCCGTCAGGAAGGAATCTACCTGAGTATCTGTTAATAGCTAGTTTCACCTGAAAACAAAGGGAGACGTGTATTAACAGAAACAATTGGATCAAAAACTTATCAGACCGCATCCTGACACAGGCGGAAAAAGATGTGCTCTCCAAAAGGGCTCAACTTTTCAGTTACATCCAACCACATCCCTGCAGTGCACTACATCACAGCCACAGAAACAGCCATTAGGAAGAACAAGGCTGCAGACCTGAGGCTACGTGTCACATCAACACTAAAGAGTGCCAAACCGCCTCCATCCAACATTACATCCGAAGAGAGGAGGGCACTCGCAGCACTGCAGAAGGATCACAGCATAAACATTCTACCAGCAGACGAGGGTCGCTGCACTGTGATTCTGAACACAGCCGATTATGAAACCAAGGTCAACAACCTTCTTGAAGACACAACCACATATCAAAAACTTAAGAGATCCAACCAATGGCTACAAGAAGGTTATAGACTGTCTACAGAAGCTTGAGAAGGAGGAGGTGATAGACAGGCCTCTGTACTACAGACTATACCCTGGGGAAGCCATTCCTTGCATCTATGGCCTTCCCAAAATTCACAAAGAGAATGTTTCACTCAGACCCATCGTGTGCAGCACAGATTCCATCACATACAACGTAGCCAAACATCTGACTACAATCTTGGCTCCACTGGTGGGGAACACAATACATCATGTGGAAAACACACAGAAATTTGTGGACAAAGTGAAACATCTCCAGTTGGACCCAGATGACGTTATGGTTTCTTATGATGTTGTGTCCTTGTTCACTTGCATCCCGACCTCAGAAGCAGTGACAGCGATGAGGAGAAGACTGCAGGAGGACTCCACCTTGCAGCAAAGGACCAAGCTTACACCTGAACACATATGTAAACTATTAGACATCTGTCTCAACACAACCTACTTCCAATTCCGGGGACACTTCTACAGACAGATTCACGGCTGTGCTATGGGCTCTCCCATCGTGGCCAACCTGTACATGGAACAGTTTGAGAAGAAGGCATTATCCTTGTTCCCGGGCACACCACCAAGTCATTGGTACCGCTACGTGGATGACACCTTTGTGAAAATCAAGAAACAAGACTTGGAAGCGTTCTCAGAGCATATCAATACTGTGGACCCCAACATCAAGTTCACGCGTGAGGACGCTAAAGAGAACCGCTTGGCCTTTCTTGATTGTTCTACACTCAGAGGAGAGGACGGAAAGCTCCAGATAGAAGTGTACAGGAAACCAACACATACAGATCAATACTTGCTCTTTGACTCACACCATCCATTACAGCACTAGCTGGGTGTAATCCGGACATTACAACACAGAGCCAAAGAAGTGCCCACCGGCTCAGAGGGTAAGAAGAAGGAGGAAAGGCATGCCCAGAATGCACTCTCAGCCTGTGGTTATCCTACTTGGGCTCTCAACAAAGTTAAAAGAGCCAAAAAACAGGACAAAAGTGTAACAGAACCTAGAAGGAACGGTGTCTCCGTCCCTTATGTATCTGGACTGTCTGAAAAACTACAAAGGATCTTTAGACAGCACGATGTTCCTGTTTTCTTTAAACCAGGCAACACTTTAAGACAGAAACTCATTCACCCTAAGGACAAGTTACCCACACAGAAACAGAGCAATGTTGTCTACTCCATTCAGTGCAGTGAGGAAAACTGCAAAGAACGGTACATAGGCGAGACCAAACAGCCACTTCACAAAAGACTTTATCAGCACAGACGACACTAACTCAGGATTGCAGAGCGCCGTGCATTTGCATTTAAAAGCTACAAACCACACATTTGAAGACAGCGAGGTGAAGATTGTAAGTAGAGAGAAGAGTTGGTTTGAACGGGGCGTCAAGGAAACCATTTTGTGAAAAAAGAAAACCCCTCTTTGAAGAGAAATGGTGGTCTGAGATTCAATCTGCCCAAAGTCTATCACAGTGTATTAGCACCTTGGTCACGCCAATCACATGCTAATCAGGTACTTAACAGTGATGAAGTAGATGCAGCCAGAAAATAATAGGCCTGATTACTGATTACTGGGCCATCTTGGAAACTATTAGGTCAGTTTCAGGTGAAACTAGCTATTAACAGATACTCAGGTAGACTCCTTCCTGAGGGCAGGGCTTATGTAACACAGTAGCTTAAATTTCTAGTTCCCGTCCCATTTTTTTCACAATTGAGAATGACTTCCGGATGGGAGCCGAAACGTCTTGATTCTGAAAACAGTATCCAGATGACTACGACTGAAACCTTTTCTACGATAGAACACTCCTGGACGAATGAGGGACTACACCGTCAGACTTACAGATACCTGAACTATAAAGGTTAACATGATAAAGTCAACATAGTTGATACTGGTACTCATTAAAGGCATTTATTAATCAAAAATACTAAACATTCACTGGTTCCAGCTTCTCCAATGAGAGGATTTGCTGTTTTTCTCTGTTTCATATCAACATAAATTGAATATCTTTCGGTTTTGGACTGTTGGTCGGACATTTGTCATTTTAGTCTCTGTGCTTGGCAACTTTACAGACTTAATAGTTAAATAGGAAAAATAAACTTTAGATTAATAGATAATGAAAATACTTTGTATTTGCAGCCTTGATCAGTAATAAAGCTGAAACAGTCTAATCGATCAGTCGACTGACAGAAAATGAATAGTCCATTCCATCAGAAATCAATCACTTTCTGACCTCACCTCTTTCGATTTGAATGCATTTCTTCCTACATGTTAACTTAACACAGACATATTCTTCAAAAATAAACAACAGTTTGGTTCTCTGTTTATCGGAAAGCTTCTGACAGGATGCCCCAACATTAATTGGTTCCAGCTTTTGAATTGTGAAGATTTTCTGCCTTTCTCTGTTTATATCATTGTAATTTCAGTGTCTTTGGGTTTTGAGTCGACGTTTGGAAAAACAAGTAATTTGAAGACATCATCTTGGGCTTTAGGAGACAACAACATACACTGAGTAACCAGTTTGTCAGTTACAATCCAAAGCAGAAAAAATACAAACCCTAACACTGTGAAGCTTATCATTATCAGCTGTTGTTGACAGTCAGCTGATTTAACAGTGGTGATTTTAGAAGCTGTAGTTTGGTGATGCTGAGCTGTAGTGCGTCATACTGTAAAATGTTTCTACTGTTTTCCCACATAATGTTGAAACAGGAAGATGAAGGAGCATATTAGAAACACCTGAAGGTGAAGGTAACCTGTTGTGTGTGATGATTAGCACTGCTGTCTGTCTCTACGTCTGAATTAAGCTAGCTGCGGATAACGGCAGCTAGCTAGCTAGCTAGTTAGCATGATGAATGCGTCACACCGTCACTTTGACAGGTTAAACTAATTTTTTTTTAAAGTTCGTTCAGTCTTACCTATAACCGCTCCTCCAACACCACTCACTGCTGCTTTAACACCACACACACCTGGAGGTAAACGCTCCTAGCTAACCATCCGTTTACATCCATCAGGTAGCTACAACACTGTCAGGTTAGACACCGACTGTGAGGAAACTTCCGGTAGCACCTATCAAAATAAGACATTATAAGTTGTTACTATAAAGATGAGAATAATGATAAAAATAATAATAATAAAATGTATAATAGTGAGTATATTCATAGCTGTAGAGCTGTAGAAAGGATTTTAGAAATACTGAGATCAGTACCCCCCCAGTAGTATTTTATTTTGGGTCAAATATATTCGGATTTAATTTTATTTCCCAACATGAAGGTCTAAATGCCAGAAAAAATCCGGATCATTTACTTAAATGATTAAATTAAAATTTAAACATATATAGTCTAGAAATACTGGAATTGGCCTATAAACGTTTTTTTGTAATTGTGAAATGTAAACTCCTCCAGGTTGCTAAGACCCCCAAAATCCCAAAGTCATAAAAAGTTTGGAGTAACCTTAAAACAATCAGTGTATTTTTTTAATAACAGTATGTATGTATTATTAATAGCATATATTCATTTATAATTTACAGTATTTATAATATAAATGTTATATTCTATTACTTATTTGTTATCGTAGTAAATGGTATAGTGTGTAATATTTGAGTATATTAACTGTTATTAAGTTATTGTTAGATATTTCAAACTTAATTTCTGAAATATTATGAGAATCATATTGCTGTATTATTTCACCTACTTAACTGTGCATACCTGCATAGATTAATTGTATAGGTACTTTCAGAAATAATCTGTGCAACTCCATTGAAGCACCTTACCAGGACTGTAACAAACGATTAATGGTATAAGCATTTCGTCAATAAAATGTCAAAAAATTGTGCTAAATGTTCATCACAGTTTCCCAGAGTCTAAAGTGACGTCCACAGATAGCTTATTTTGTAGGACCTACAGTTCAAAACCCAAATATATTCAGTTTACTATGATATAAAACAGAGAAAAGGCAGACAAATCCTCAAATTGGCTGGAAAAAAGGAGATTTTTTTTTTTGCATAATTGCTTGTGACTTAATCGATTATCACAAGTATTTCAGATTAATTGATCATAGTTTTTAGTTTAGTGTCTTGTTAAGATTCTGGCTTTTTGTGTGTGTTTTGTTGTTCATGTGTATATTTATTGTTACAGCGTCCACCACTTGAGTGTCTGTTATCCATCTATCTGGTAGAGACGTGTAGTATCAGCCTCCCACCACCTGGGGGCGCCAGCAGCAGCCTGCCGGTTAACAGAAACAGGAAACTATTTTGTTTATCCGTGGCTACATCCTGTTGGTCACAGCTCTTCTGTGTTTTCCATCTGCTTTGGAGCTATTCCTACTAAAAAACTGTCTTTATTTTGTCTCTGCCGCTTACTAATATTCAACAAACGTTGTGGCTTAAAGCGTTCAGGAGAGTTTTACTTTGAACCATCTGTCTGGAAGTCCCGGATTTTGTTCTGGCGGGCTGATCCGTCTCTGCTTCAGTGTTAGCTTGTACTGTTAGCCTGCTGTTCCGTGAACAGCAATGACCGTTGACCGAGCTTTTCTTTCTGCGTATTTCGACTGTTGACTAAAGATTAAAACCGGAGCCTCATCCGTTTATTATGGCGAGTGAAAACACTGAGACCAACGCGGGGAACGATGAGGAAACTGGCCCTTCATCTGAGCCAAACGAGCACGACTATGCTCACACCGCGGCCAATAACTTTACTTCCACGGAGGCGTCATCCTCCTTCGGTACACCGGCGGCTGACGGCGGAGTCGCCGCGCAGGAAAGCTTTACTGCACCGGCTGAACCCGAGCAGAGTGCTCCGGAGCAGCCCGCTCTGCCGGTAGAACTTCCCGAACCAGCCGTGGGTGCGGAGGTGGACTGCCCCGGTGGAAATGATGTGGAAGCGTCCGGTCCGCCGCCGCCGCCGCCGCCTCCGCAGACCGAAGAGGACTCCCAAAAGACAGCAGCCTCTGAATTTGCCACTGCCGCCTCCCCCGGTATACAGCGAGGTGGCCGCCGGCGTACCGGGCGGCCGGAGGACAAGAACTGCTCCTGCTGCAAGTGTGAGTTTGCGCGGCATGGCCGCAGCTTCAACCGGAGGGCGGTGTACACCTTCACCACCCCGGAGACCGTGCAGTGGGCCTTCCCGGACGCTGCGGTACACGACAAGTCCTTCCTGTGCGAGACCTGCGCGCAGGTCATCAGGAGCAAATGCAAGCGCAAACAGAGCGGGAAGCGGTCTCTGTGGCTGAAACCGCCTGCTACAAAACAGGTGTGTGTGTGTGTGTGTGTGAGAGAGAGACAGTGGTATCACAATTAAGGCGATTCTGCCATATCAGCCTCAGGTTGTCTCTCCACTGTATTATTAATATACTCACATCACAGAGGTAAGTATCTGTTTTCAATGTATTTCCAGAATCGTCAAACACTCTTCTGTCCATCTGAATAGAAAAATGTCCGGATTTCTAACCTGTTTCCATAATTGCAACTCTGTTTCCCAATCCAAGAAAAGAAAGCCAGAAGTTATATCTCTTTGCGCTATACAACATAAGAAAAATAAATGTGTTATTATGTATGAAAATACAAAATAATGGAAGATATAATTATAACTCATTTGGTTCATGGTCAAGTGAGGAGATATGTCACTTCTGGATACCAGAATATACTATTGAATACTGGATACTATTCACTATATAGTGTATTTGCCATTTTGTAGTGTTGCCTGAATGTCTAGTGAGAATTGTTATTCTCTATGTAGTGAATTAAAGAATTATAAAATGTTTATCATGTCTAACTCTCTGTGTAATCCTCTACATAGATGATTTTGGACACAGCTGTAAAATATACTACAGTATAATTGTGATCTGTAGCTAATATGCTAAAACATGCTAAACCACCAGTATGATCATGTTTCATACACTTGGGATGCATTAAGATGTTTTGTGTCCTTTGTTGACTGCAGTCAGAGGTGAGAGACAAGAAGAAGAAAGGTCGCAGGATGGGGAAGAAGAGCAAAGCGGCGATGCTGGTGAGCAAGTCCTGTTACAAGGCCGCTTTCAAAATGCTCTGGTCCGCCAAAGGCGCCCGGAAACCCATGATGGAGTTCTGGAGCAAACAGCTGAAAGAGGAGGTGAGGACAGAGGCTCCTCCTGGTTGATGCACCTGTCGATCAGGACAAACATATCCTGCTTTAAGTCTCCATAACTAGCACTTGTTTTTACATTATTATGTTATCGTGGCGTGATGTGTTTCCTGGTGGCGGTGGTGGTGCAGATGAAGGCGCTGACGAGGCAGACAGACAATCCCTTCCATCAGAAGGTGTCGAGCAGGAAGCCACTGTCGTCCTTCCCCTGGCGGCGCTGTCTAAACTGGGCCCAGGACAAAGCTCCACTCGTCACCACCTGCCTCACCTCACTGTTCCCTGACATCAGCGCCCTCTCCAAGAGCAGCCAGTAAGTCTGGGTCAGGACACGCCGGCGCTCAGTTCACACAGTCCACAGAGCTTTAATCCTGCTGATGCAGATGGTTCATTTCAGTTTTTGCAATTATCTCCTAAGTCAGAATCAAAATACTTTATTGATCCCCGACGGGAAACTCTTTCGTTACAGCAGCTCACTATCACGTCAGTGCACACAGGAATAGAACTATTAAGCAATCAGAATATAATACACTATAATACAGGCAAGATAAATTAAGTACAAAGTGGATATAAATATAAAAGCTAAAATAAGTGTAAGTATCAAAGTGGATTTAGAGGTTGATAAGTATGTACGGTATAATAATACAATGTAATAATATAAGTAATAGTGCAATAATGAGTACTGTCAAGTTATGTGTAGCTTATTAAGATGATTATGAGACGGTGGATATTCCACAGCAGTAATAGAAGTATGAATAAATATCAATAAATAGGGATTTTAAACTGAAAACAGAGAATATTGCACAATTATTTCAAGTATTGCAGTGATGTTAATGATCCAATGTCCAGTTTAGTGACTTAGGGTCATACAGACTGACACTTGGAGGAGTTAAAGAGTTTGATGGCCACAGGCAGGAATGACTTCCTGTGGCGCTCTGTGGTGCTTTTTGGGGGGATGAGTCTTCCGCTGAAGGTGCTCCTTTGTTTGACCAGCACGTCACAGACCCAAGACCTCATCTTGGGTCTGTGGATCTAAATCTGACCAGATGTGGGTCAGCGATCTGATGTGCATCCGTTCTGTTTGTTTGTGTGGCAGCCAGCTGTCGGAGGAGCAGGCCCAGATGCTGCTGGAGCGCCGGGCCGTGGTGGCGCTCTCCATTCCGCTCTTCACCAGGAACATCTGGAAGAACAACTTCCTGCAGGCCGCTCTGGGGCAGAACTCCGCCTGCAGGGCTGCTCTGGCTCCGCTCTTGACGCCCTCAACACCATGGGACTGTGTCAGAACAAAGACACCGTCAGGTTACTGCTGCACAGGCTTCGAAACGGCAAGAAGACTGTGAGTATCATGACCGGTGGTGCTGGTAGTGCAGGGTTCAAAATTAACTTGTTACTTAAACATTGGCTGCAGCAAGAATTTTTTTATGTGTTTGCACAATGCAAATGTCACAATGAATAAATCCAATAAAATATAAAAAGGAGCAGAAGAAAGCAAGGTGGGTTTAGAAAACACTGTCTCCAATAATAAACCAATTTCAGATACAAGTATAATCGACAACATCAGATAGACAAAACAACCGAAAATAAAAGAAACATCAAAAGTAAACAAAGTATACAATTACTAATTGAAAGGGTTGACTAATTTAGGAGTCCTTTTATATGTTGAAGTCAGTGAACATTGAGAATTGATTAAGGGGTATAGATGTACAGTCAGTGGTTCCCTGAGGCTCATAACCCCCAAGGGTACGCAAGATGAATAACAAGTTAGACAAAAGAAGGAAAAAAAATCATTTATTATTATTATTTTCTTGTGAAGTAAGTAAGTTTTTGCCTCTTTGGGATATTAGCCAATCTGAGAAGGGAACATCACCCTTTGGCTGAACTGCTCGCAGCTCACAGTCATAAGCAAACTTTGACAAGTAGACGTTTCTCACCTGTAAAGAGTCACTAGCTGAAAAGGTTGGGAAACACTGCATTAGGCTCAAAGTCAGAGTTTGATTTCAGTCAGTTAATTATATCCATCTGGATACAAAATACTGTGTGTTTTAAAGAAGAGAGTAATCCACATTACTAAAACAGTAAACAAAAATACAGTCCCAGAAATAACAAGTGAATAATTAAACTAAACTAAAGCACCTAATGTTGGTAGTTAAAGAATCGGTCAGGTGATATTCTACATTTGTGTTATTGTCAACAAACCCCTGGAAAAGACCCAAACCAACAATGAATTGATCTATTAACAAGTATAGTAACAAAAGTAACAAAACTGGTATATAGTAACAAAACTATTAAAAACACATCAATGAGTCTCACTGTTGCACTGGGTGACATATTCCTTCATTACCATGAACACACACACACTGTAGTTTACTTTGATACAGTCCCACACACACCGTCCTGCTGCCTCAAATACTCCTAGAGCACCGAATGTGTATTAATGTGCCGCTGAAAATAGTCCCCAATATAATGCACTATTTCCTCCTGTTTGAGTAATGTTTGCTAAAAGCTGCAATGTCCACCTGTTTTGGGAAATTAATGAGCTGTTTTTAAAAATGACACTAAATATTTTACGATTTACGTCTTCGTCTACGCCTTTTTGATTTAGGTAACAACAACATGACCTTTTCTCTGGCACAATTTTTATTTTTTTTATCTCCAATGTACCACAGACCAGTATCAGTAAAACATTCACAATTAATTTATTATTACCTACTAGTCTTTGAGATGCAGGTTATATTTTTTACCTCATTACTGATTAAAAAGAGAGTACAGCACCGAGCACACTTGTCCCTTAATCATCCACCCATCCTACATAATTTAAGTTACTGGTGTGTAATTATTGTTTCAGCCACACGGGGCACCAGAGCAGATGTTTTGTTTTTAACTTTGTGCTCTGTTCCTGTCAGCCAACACAGAACGGACGACAGAGGGTTAAGATAAAACAAGAGCAGATGAAAGGAGAACAGATGACAGATTTGGAGGAAGAGGATATAGAGGAGGAGGAGGAGGAGGAGGAGGAGAAGAAGAAGAAGAGGAGGAGGAGGAAGAAGAAGAAGAAGAGGAGGAAGAAGAAGAAGAGGATGAAATGGAGATGGCGGTAGAGGAGGTAGAAGTGGAAGTGGAAGAAGAAGAGGAAGAAGTGCAGGATGGATTGCAAGAGGAAGTAGAGGAGGATCAAGCAACGGAGGAAAAGGCAGAGATGGAAAAGAAGAGGAGGAAGAAGAAAGCGAAGAAACAGAGGAAGGAGGAGAAGAGGAAGGAGAGAGGGAAACGAAAGGTGAAGGAGAGAGAGGAGGAGGAGGAGGATGATGAGGATGATGAAGGGTCAGAGCAGAAGAAGAGGCGGGTGGTGGTGGTGAGACTCGGCCTGCTGAAGGGACACTCAGAAGTTGGACTATCTGACCTATCAGCTCCCTAAGAGTCTATAGGCTCCGCCCAAGAACTTAACAGGCCCCACCTCCAATTAGAGAGCAGGACAGAGGACACACCCTCTTCTCTGGGGGGGTGTTGAAAGGCATTCTGGGAATTGTAGGAGGTTGGTAACTGGAGGGGAAACTGTGAGCTTTACTTTTCGTTTTTGTGACGGTAAAAAAAAAAATCCGTTTGAGCCAGAAAAGCCTCTAAAACACAAAACTGCTCCACTGAGACTAACAATAAAACATCCACAGCTACTACTATGTAGTTCTGTACAAATTGTAGGGAAATGTGTTGAAGTACTAGGTCCAATTGGGGATGGAAGTTATCAGGAGATAAAAAAAGCCTTTTACTCTTTAACCCTAATCTATTACAAGTGACTGCAGTTTGGTTCATCTGACAAAAAGTAAAGTTTATAGACTCACAGGAGCAGAAAATGGTTTGACAGTGTGGATGTTTCTGTTTGTAGACTGGAGCTGTGCATTTGTTTGTTTTAAACGGCTTCTGTGAGCCGAGTGGATGCACAACTGAGAAAAGGACCTGGAATTTATCAGCTTTTTTTTTTTTTTTTTTTTTTTGTCTTTGTTAATTGTTTGTCGGCCGTAGTGAACCCAACAGAACAGGGTCAAGGCTTCAGTATGCTTGTTTGAAGCATGTTGAGGCCTTTATGCCGTGTTCAGGTCATGTGCGAGCGTTCACATTATCTGAAAACTCAAGGTGGTTGTATGATTATAGAGTTGGTCACTTGAGGGTTAAAAATACTTTGACCATAATGTACTACAACCATTAAATAAGCATTTAAAAAGACTGGCTAACGATAAGTGTCCATATATCTTTGGTTTCTAGGCATTTACAGATTAAGCTTTCAGAAAAATCTGTATTCTAGCCATAATTCCAATTGTTTACTTGAACATCTGGTAATTACGGTAACTCGGACATGACATGAACACAGCATTAGAGCCATGTTTATAAAAACAAAAAGACGATAAATTTATGAACTGAATGGAAAAACGTCAAAAAGTTATTAGAATTCAAAAACTTGATCTCAGAAAAATGTTTTGGTAATCTTTTGTAGTCTATAATTTTGGAACAATTTCCTAATAATTTCAAAGAAAGGACTATGTAATGTGGTACTAATTATAGTGAAAATAGAGACTGTTCAATTGGTACACTTCCAATTATTGCTAAACTGTAATAGTAGTTTAGTATTTTAGTCAACGCACAGCAGGTTATCTGAACATGAAATGATGTGAAATTTGCCTACAGACATAGAGAATGAAGTTTCCAATTGTTGACTATAATTAGTACCAGATTACATCGTATTAGCACCCATAAAATAAAGTGAATAATTAATTTCACCATTTGTAAAAACTTTTCTCTCCTGATCAGAAAATGATGAAATGAAAGTTTCTGAACCAGGAGACACTGTAATATAGTTTGATTTGTAATGAGGGTTTGTTCTTTTCGTTTCTCAAAGCTTCTTTAGAAAATGTTTATATTTTCATGTGTTTGAGTTGAGGAGGACGATGACAGATGTGTTGTCAGACTGTTGGTCTCAGATCTGATGTATGTGTGTTCAGCGAGTCTGATGCAGATCATCAGATCCCGGCTGGTTACTGTAAAAGTTTGCCAATAAAAATGTTTAAGGCTTCACTTGATCTTGAGCTTCTTTTCTCTGTCAGTGACTGAGTTGTTGCTGCTTCTGTCAGGTGATAGATTTTTATTTCACTTTATAATAATTTATAGTACTACAGTTATTTTGTTTTATTGAGATTATTCTCAACTTGATGTTGCTTGATTTTCTCTGGAAAGAATAATTTATGATGAACACCAGAGTCAATGTATCATAATAATAAGATTGTACATATAATTGACTAGTGTGAAGTTAATCTTTAATGACACAGACATATGATGTGCTAGTACAAGTCCAGAACAAGACTTTTCAGATCCTGGAATTGAGTTTGTTAAATCCCTCCCCCGAACAGCGATTGCCCAATCATAGCTTAGCAAACCTGTCAGGCTTTGGATTTCTGTTTGGAAAGTGGTGTGTTTTTTTTTTTTGGTTCTTTTTATCCTTTCAAAAAAAAAAAAAAAGCGCAAAAGTGTAAAGAAGAGATTAAACAATGTGTCTTCTCTAATGTAAGCTGCAAACGTTAACATGTCCAGCTCACTAGCTTACTACATACAGCAGAAACCAACAGTAGTGGAAAGTTTACCCAGGTACTGTACTTAAGTACAATTTTGAGGTACTTGTACTTTATAAATTTTACTCCACTACATATTTGGCAGCTTTAGTCACTGGTTACTTTGCAGATTCCCAGCTCTGTGTGTGCGTGCGTGTTTGTATATATATATGGAGAGAGAGAGAGAAAAAGAAACTTATTTTTTACTTGTTATCCTGCAGGGGTTTGCATCTTCAAAGGATTTTTGGGGGGAGGGATCTCAGATGTGGTTACTGTCTGCCTGGGATAAGAACATCTTTGCCGGGGCGAAACCAACGTTTAAATCCGGTATTTGCACAGACTGTGGCCAGCTTTTTAACAGCACTACAAACATAACCACGCTGTTCTCTTCTTTGCTCTACATTACATCCACAGGCACAGTTTGTAGAAATACTGGATTTTAATGTTGGTTTCACCCTGGGGAAGGTTAACCTGGACAGACAGTAAACACCTGTGAGATCACGAAAATACATTTTAAGATGTAGACTGCCACTATGACCCACATCTACAAACCAACCAATCGGACAGCAGAGGCCTTAACTTACTAAGAACAGGAAGTAAACAGGATGGATTCCTGAATCATCAGAGGAAAGAAATAAAACCAGCATGAAGGATTGAAAGGTTTTTATTTCTGTAACAGAGTCATTTACAGCAACAGAAACATCAACAGAGCTGCTGCAGCTACAATAAATATTCCTGACCACACTTCACCTCCAGCACTCAGCTGGTTCATTCTTCTTCACTGCTGCTTTTAGAGACGAACTCGAGTCAGTGTGAGGAATTAAGTTAACAGACTTAGTATAATATGTTTGGGTGGTTAGAAATTTGTGGGAGTTTTTTAAATATTTTTTTGGCCTTTATTTGAACAGCTGAAGCTTTACCAGGAGAGCTACTGGGGCACCCATGTGGGAGTTTATTAACAACAAAACTACTGAGAGCGAAAAATTAAGTTATAATCTGTCTGCAAGTCTGAATCAGAGTTCAGAGTCTGATCTCACCAGATATTTTGTCAGATTCTGAGAGTGTGAGCACTTTTCTCAATACTTAGTTTGGGGTTAACATGTTTTAACCCTTTTTTTCTATTTGGGTGGCACCAGTGTCAAATTAAGAAGTTAAAATGTAATCTGACTGAGATACAGTGCTCGATACTCGACTCTACAGACACATTTCAGTCACTCGAAACACAAACTGACAAAACTAAAAGCTTTTAAGAAATTCTGCCAAGTTCTTCTGGAGGGGTTAAGAAATTGAATGTACACGATTCTTTACACAACATACCTGTTGTGCAACCCTGCCAGCTCTCAGACCTGCAGACTGATCAAATCCTGACTTTTTTTTTTGGTGCTCACTCAGCAGTTTTGTTGTTATCAAAGTTCCTCAGAAGCACAGAAAAGTCTACAGGATAGAGCAACTTTTATTTTGAAGGGGAGGAAGTCAAGAGAGCAGCCAGAGCCACACACAGAGTTTGGTCAAGTTTGTAACGGACTAACAGAGGTGACAACTTGACTGAACTCTGTGTGTCCAAAGCTCTGGGTGCAGATAAACAGTTGTGCGCTTCATTGACAAGCATCTGGCTGGTAACATTAATCTGGAGTGTTTTTAAAAGGAACCGTTTGGCTGTATTTGCACATGGTTCAAATGTTTTACCAGATAACATTTCCACCGTCTGTGTGAACAAGACAAAGAGGATTCAGGTGGGTTTGTCCTGTGTGTGCGTCAGACATTGAGGGTCTTTTTGACAGAGAAGATGATGTCTTTGATTTGCGGCAGGCTGTTGTCCTCTAAGATTTTGGCGTACGGCATGGGGATGTCGACGCCTGTCACCCTGGTAACCGGAGAGTCCAGGTAGTTGAAGGCGGGACCTGAAAACACACACACACAGGAGGTTTAAGATTTTATTTTAGTGCCCTTAAATCCTCAAATGTTCTCCAAGCTCACTGTTGATATTTCACACCATCGGGGGGGATTTAAATCAAATCAAGACGTTCCAAGTTTAGCCTGTCAGTCTACAGACCAGCCAATCGCACACAAAAATCAACAGCGGTACATACAAATTGAAGGATTTGAGGAGAGAAAATTTTAGGTTTGAAATATTCCGACATTTCTGACAGCTGATGAGAAGATTCACTTGTGAAAGGTGGGGGCAATAACGCAATAATACTTAAAACATATATAAACTAATTTAAGTTAAAGACCACTCCAACCAGTAGATGCATTTAAAAATCAGCATCAAAATTACTTTTAGTGTGATTAAAGCAGGAACATCGGTAAGTCTGCCTGCATTGATACATACATTAAAACAGGTGATTCTTACAGGATCTGTCGTCCACAGCTGCTTTAGACTGTATGAAAAGTTTCTCGATCAGTTCATTAAATCCCTGCAGCCGTCTGAAGGCAGCAGGACAGACATGCTGATAAATCTGCAGCCTCTGATTGGAGATGTGTTAGAGCGCAGTGCCGTTATGCACAGCTTTTCATTTCGTTTACCTTCATTAAATCACATCAGACTGCTACAAAATAACCACACACACCAGACGGATCAGTTATAACTCATTATTCTGCCTGTTTATGTGTGAGAAGTCAGATTACTGGAGCTCATTAATCCTGTGTGTTACAGCCTCCTTTCCATCTTTAAAAAGAAAAAATGCAGCTGTTAATGTTTTATTCTTGAAATACATTATGAAGCAAATGCTGCATTTTTAAGCTATGATGTAACCATTTACAGCGTGATACAGCAGAATTATGACTGAAATGGCATTGGATAGATTCGATCATATCAACGGCTTCACCAAACAATTTTTTTCTATCATCACTGAACTAAATAACAGTTAAACACACACACACCATCTGCCTCTGGCTGCATTTGTGGTGCTATGTGTTCACATCGTGCCATCCTGCACTTGTTGAGCTGTTGTCGACATGCATCACTGTGATTGGCTCAGCTGATTCACAGCGATGACAGCAGTGTTGTGACTGGCTGAGAGCAGATTTATTAATCACCACACACTCTGATCTACAATTTCCAGCCCTTCTGCACTTTATGCTGCTGCACATATATGAACCAAATTAGCAGGTGAACTTGGAGACGCCAACAGTCCAGGTGCCCAAGACCTATGCTTTTGTCGTTGCGCTTGCACAGTTAAAATAGGGCCCTATGTCTTCAACAGAGATATAAGTTTTAAAATGCATCAGTGATGCAGCCAGAGACAAACAGAACAGTCATCTTCCTTCATATCCTTTAACTTTTCAACTCACAGCTGTTTCCCAGCAGTGATACCGCTTCCTCTCACGTACAAGGTGCTAAATATTGTGCAAGCATATGGCTCTTTCTGTAAATGTTCTGTCATGTCTGGATGAAGCCGTAAGGAACATTAAGTCACCTACTGTGTGTCTGAATGATAAAAAGCCATCACTATCAGGCTGACGAAGCAGCGATGTCTGAAAAGGGCTTTAATGCAGTGTGTCAGCTGTTACCTTCCATGATCCTGGCGCAGATCTCAGCTCCAACCCCAAACTGAGGCCAGCCGCCCTCCACTGTCACCAGGTGGTTGGTCTTCATCACGCTGGTCTCAATACTCTCCACATCCATAGGACGGATGGTCCGCAGATTGATCACCTGACACAAAGACAGACAAGAAGTAGTTAACAGGTAGTCTCACAGGTAATCTGTGTCAGATAACAACAGGTGTGTTCCTTCCTCTACCTCACACTCGATTCCCTCCTTGGCGAGGACAACAGCGGCATCCAGGCAGTGACTGACGTACCGAGAGTGAGTGACCAAAGTGACATGATTCCCTGAAACACAAGAAGAAGAAGAAGAGGTTCAGGAACACAACAGTGACACTGACAGCTCAGGGAGAAATATCTCACCTTTACCTCAACATCCTCACAAAGCCCACTCCCCGTTTCCCCCCAGATATTATCACCATGTTTATGTCTGACAACAACAACACAAGTTTTTTCATGCAAACCATCAAAATCACATTATTTTCTATAAAACACTATTACAGACTGCTGCACATGTCTATTCAGCCCCTGCTGTGATTTACACAAGTTAAAGGAATAGTTAAACATTTTGGGAAATACTAAATACTAAATACTAAAAGCAAACAAGTGTAAGACAAGAAGATCAGTATCATCCTCATGATACTGATCTACATGCTGGAGCTATTTGTTGTTGAACAACAGTCTGGTGCAGTGACTGTGTGAAGCTTCCTGAAGTCCTGTCACCACTGTCAGGTTGCCAGGCAGACTATTGGGCAGATGGATACACTGTTGTTACTGAAGGAATAGTAATTTGTGTCTCTTCTGAAGTTTTACAGACAGACTGGTAGTCTGTTGCAGCTTTGAGGCCACAGAGGCCTCGTTGGAGCAGTGCGTCCTGTATCAGTCTCACCTTGTCTCTCCACCTTGGCCTTGCCGATGGGAATGGTGAAGTCTTTGGACTGTGACTCCTCCGACATCTCGAAGGCAACCCCGTACATCAGCTCATTCTCCAGGAACACCACTGTAACACACACACATTGCACTCTCACACTCACAGCAGTAAGCTTTACAAGCAGCAGCAGCAACAACTTTGTGGACTTTATATTCCCCCGGGTTTCGACTGTCAGGCTACGCACAGGCTGCCCTAACCTTTCACTGGTGGAGGCTGTTTGGATGCAGTCCGAGAGAAAAAAAACAAAAACACTTCCAACTTATCTGCAAATTTTTGGGTAAAACAAACAAAAAGTCATATGATGTATACCAGTATTTTGATTTACTGTTTATATTCTAAAAAGATTCTTGAATTGAGCATTAATCGAAAATGAGACAGGACTGGAGAAATAGAAACAACATTATCTAACATTATGTACCAGGTCTCTGTGAAGCTAAATGAGATTTTAAGAAGAGCGTTATATCAATTTACATAGCACTTGTAATGAATAATTTTGTCAGGCTAACAAAGTCTAAGCAATAGTCTTTTTTGGTTGAGGAACCCCTGACTTCACAATGTCTCCCCTGACTTCTGAAATCAAACCCATGCTCTTGGGTATTATTTCTGTCTGGTGGGACAGAGGGACTCTCTACTCATGTCAATATCACTGCATCAAATCAAAGTAATTTATAGCACAGTAAAATCTCCAAACTCCAAGTTTCCTTTAAAAAAGGTTCAAGTTGACTACAGCAGTTTTGTTAAAGGCTGAAATGAAGGTGCAAGATAACCCGCTGTGTGCTGAGGACAGAAACCAGTGAAAGAAGATAAATGACAGCAAGGTTTCATTTCAGAGTGAAGTTTTCCTTGACTGTAAATGCATTATGCAGATTTCTTCCTATAAAACCTTCAGGCTGGTAAACCTTTGGCATGCTGTAGTGTGCTGTGTCTCACCAGGGTTGTCGTCTCTGATGGCTGATTTCAGGAGACCTTTGGCATCTTCTGAGTTCCAGGGACTCACAACCTTCAGACCTGGACAGTGAGCATACCTACAGACAGACACAGCAACCACACTGACACCACTGACACCAGCACTACTGTCAGACCAGCATCACCTACTGTTACTTCAACTACCACCATTGCAGAATAATTCCTTTTTTGGGGCTTATTTTCACAGTTTTGTCTATTTGATTGTTTGACTGCTCGTGTTTCTTGACTCGGACATATTTTTTTCCCAGATCTCAGGTGTTTAGTCAGTGAGTACAACGTCATTGTTACTGATAAAATGGACAAAACTACAAAAGTAAGTTCAAGTTGTAATAAAGCTACTATAAAGAAACTAGCACACAGTATTAAGAGCTAAGTGACAGTAGTAACAGTAACAAGTGTAAGTGGACGCACCATGCAGCGAAGCACTGCGAGTGCTGTGCGGCGACGCCTGCCGATGCTCCGTTGGGTCCTCTGAAGACGATGGGCACCGGCTGTTGACCGGCTGACATGTAGTAGGTCTTTGCCGCAGAATTGATGACCTGGTCGATGGCTTGCATGGAGAAGTTAAAGGTCATGAACTCACAGATGGGTCTCAGGCCAGCCTGCGGGGGACAGCAGTTTAATATTAGTGAGAGCTGCTGGGGAAGTTTCTGAAGAGTAATCAGGCGTGTTGTGGGTGATCAGGTGGCCTTCATTAGAATTTAAACAAATTTAGGGCAGGGTCTTGCCACAGGTCTGTACGAAGCCTGGGAGGTTTCATGGAGAAGAAAAACTAACTTGAGCGCACAAATTACTAACTCATGCTCTCGATTTAATATCATGTTACATATTTTGCCTCCTTCCCTCTTGTAGAGGGCAGCAAACGCCTTTGGTGTGGTACATTCAGTTAGCAGGAAGTTTGAAAAAAAAACAATGATAAAAGATATTTATGAGTTTTTATGAACTGGATGACATTGGTAGTATCTACGTTTTTACTGTCCAAGATTAAAATGAAACTGTATTAAATTAAAGCGATTCATAGTGTTGCCATAACACCTCCCGGACTCCGTCAATCTGAGTGTCAATATGTCAGTACTCTAATAGATCAGAGTGGATTCGCTATCAGTCTGATCATGTGGTGCGTCGTCATCATCACGGGAGAGAAATATGTTTTTTACGGCAAACAGAGAAGAACTGTGGAGAAAACTGGAGGAAAAATGACACGTACTGCTTCTCCTCTGTGGCTTCTCGTTAACTGGTGGAGCATCATGCTGCTGCCAGTGTTGCTGCTTTCTCTCTGTTTGGGTCCATCGCATTTTGGATCAAGTCTATTATCCTCAGGTTTATTCAGATCGGGTCTTTTTTTTTTAAAAATACAACAGTTTGGTGTATTACTCTTTACTTGACTTTGGTTGAAGAATGTTGACAGTTTGATCTGAATATAATTCACTGGGCTTCCAGCTCAGCCCTCTTAGCTGTTCTGCATACTAATGATGCTCATGTTGGTTTGAGCTGGGCTAATATAACTAGGAAAGTTTATCAGACAATAAACAACACGCTGCAGAAGCTTTTCAGGTGAACTTGCATTTTTTAAGTTGTGATGTGGATGGAAAGGAACTCACCATGGCGGCTCCCACTGCGATGCCGGCAAAACCCATCTGCACCAGAGAGAGGGGTGTTAACCAGCTGAGAAATGTTTCTCTGGAGTGTTTTGATCACAAAGCTAACACTGACAGAGCACTCTGATTCAGTTTAGCGTACAACAGAGAACATTTGTGAAGGGCTAATGTTGGAGTGTCTCACCTCTGTGATCGGAGTGTCGATGATGCGTTTGTCTCCGTACTTCTTCCACAGACCCCTGCTCACCTACACACACACACACAGTATTATATACAGAATTAGGCCAAGCAACCGGTTATATAACATTCCTTGTTCCAGATAAATTTTCCAGCACACATGTTGGTTTGTTGGGGAAAAATATAAAGCGTTTGTCTAATTGTCTGACTGCCCTTGCTTTTTGCCCTGCAGGACTTATTTTTATTAATCTCTATTAACTTAGTGAGTACTGACAGAAATGATGGACAAAACTACCCAAATTGTAATAGAAGAATCAGAATCAGCTTTATTGCCATGTTGGTTTAGACATACAAGGAATTTGCTTTGGTATTTTGGTGCAAAACAATAAACATAGTAGAAATATAAACCAAGTACTGCAGGTCAATAATCACAAATATAAAATTGACAATACGATATTAAAGAATATCAAAAATATATATTTTTTTTTAAATAATAAAGAATATGTACAACGTGACTGTTATTTAAATTACAGTTTGTGGAATGTGCAAAATATTAACATGGGAATGTGCAAAAGTTTACAGTATGAGTTTACTGTACTATAAGTGTATGTGTGGTGGGTGGGGTGAGAGTCAGTGTCAATGGGGGTCCTGGGCCTTGTTGATGAGGCCAGCTGCAGACAGAAATAGAGTGAACAGGCTTAGCTACTGAAATGTCCAAAGGTAGACAGTGAGTGTTAAAACTAAGTTAAAATCACCTACAGCTCATGTTTCACCCTGTTATCTCCTGATTCTGCTTCTCTGCTGCTTTCACTGAATTCGATTCACAGCCTCAGTGTGTAACTGTGATGTGCAATATGACCAGAGATTCTCTAACTCTCCCATATCTGGTCTAATCACAGGCTAGTTAGCATCTCAGCAGAAGTGGATGTGCTGTCTTCATGAACCTCATCCACCGTGATCTACGGAGTGTCTACTCACCTTGTAGGCTCCGTCGTACTGGGCCACCTCCTCACCCAACAGGAACACCCGCTCGTCCCTCTCCAGCTCCTCATCCATCGCCTGGTTCAGGGCATCACGGACCATCATCTGACAAAAACAACAGCGCAGAAGTCAGTACAGACCCACTACTGTCACCCAGACTACAGAGTTTACCCTCATATGCTGTTTTTATATTTGTTCTTTTCATATTACTAAATAAATAAATGGATAATAGTTTAGCGTAAGAGAGGCATCAGGCTTTGGTGGCGACAGGATTAATAATTGCATGATGATAAGGATTTAAATCCCATATGTTTGTTTTTTGTAGGGCTGCAACTAAATCCCATGTGAGGATTCGCTGGTTTCCTCTGTATAACTGTAAACTGAACATCTTTGGGTTTTAAACTGCTGGATGGACCAAAAAAAAAAAGCATTTTAAGACATCACCTTGGATGTACTTGGGATGCGCATTTTTAACCATTTTGGACATTTTAATTATCAGCCGATTGATCTAATAAATAATCCGATAGATTAATTGATAATGAAAATAATTGTTAGTTGCAGCCCTATTGAAGTTACTAAGTTATTAAAGTGGGGAATGTTTTTAGCAGCCCGTGACCTAATATTGGAAAAAACTCTCAGTATAACAACACAATTCAACAGCACCACAAACTACAACCTACAAAATGAATATAAAGTTGAATCAAAACCTCTAAAAACAGTTTCAACAAAAACTGAACCACCTTTAACTCTTTCTAAATCTTACCAATACTGACAAATGAGTAACTATCACTTTAACAAAGATTTAGATGGATATCTATAATATTGTAATGCGAAAAAAAGATATATTTTTATATAACGCATAAGTGGGCAGCTAAATGTTTTTCTCTCTGGTTTTAATGTCTGCTGTTTCTACAAGCAACCAGCGACAGTCACCAGTTTAATAAATGGACAGTGGTTTCATGGTCATCAGAGGGTTGACATGATGTGACAGCCCGCATCTCTGCTCAGTGACCGGCCAACAGCAGGATCCCTTCACCTTAAAAAGAGTAGCTAAAACCTAGTCCGGCTAGGTACCACTGACAATGACATCTGTCAGCTGTACTTTAAACTCTGTCATTAAACTCTGTAGTTAAAAACAACATAAAAACATACAGCCAGCAAACGGGTGGAGCTGTAGCTAAAGTTAGCCTGCTAGCTGCTAACACTGACCTGCACAGCGGAAGGAGCACTCCTGTGAAATTCCCGCCGCCGGAGAACCGACACGGCATTCTGTGAAAAGACAGAGAGACGCCATTACTTAATTAATCAAGAACAAACGAAAAGTGGTGATATAAAGGCCACATTTTTTGAATGATCCCATACCTTTCCTGAGCGGAGAAAGCACCTCAGGGACGCCGCCATGTTCAACCTGTCCTCTGCCGGAGAGAAGGCGGGGACTCTACCGACGTCAGGAGATCTCAACCAATCAAAGCTGCGGTTTACATGTCGGTCAGAACGTGTCATAAAAAACATCCAATCACAGCGGTTCAGCGGAGAAGGAGGCGGTAGAAAACTCAAGAGTGGAAAAAACAGACAACATATCCAAGGACACTGTGTTGCGCTGTGTTATAGGCCTACGGTCTATGGTGGCGCTGTCAGTAAATATGGAAGCCCAATCCCACCACAAGAAAAACAACTGATGAAATGTTAGGAATGACAAATAAAAACATACTGAATGAAGGAATTAAGTTTTTATTATAGTGTCATGTGTATGCCTTACAAGACACCACAAATTAATATAAACCAGATCCAGAGTGCTGCTTAGCTGTGTATAAATTTTCAAATAAATAGAGTTGTGAAGTGGCACCCTGGTTCCACAAGTAAAAATCCCATTAAATTTTCCCATTGGCAATTTTATGTGACTCACAGCTGGAGCACTTCTATGGCTTGGATGGGCGCTAAACTTTGGTTAAATCATCAGTAGGCCTACAAAAGATCATAACTGCGTTAGAAAATATCTGGGTCTTTGGTAACAATCTAAGGTACAAGCTTGTGTACATAAAAAACTTTAAAGGTAGAAGTAAACTACAACTCCCACTGTGCATTTCAGCTAGAAACATCCAATCACAGAGCTAAAAATACAGTTTCAACAAAATGGTACTCTCCATACCTCACATAAAGACTTACATGATAGATTCCGTCAATTTTATGAGGGGTTATATACATCCAAATTCACTGAATCAGTATGACCGTAGTGCCCTAAATGCTGAAATTACATGAGAAGAAATAATAAAATCATTGTTTCGCTGAAAAACGGGAGTTTGGGTCCAGATGGATTAGGAAATGAGAAATACAAGAAGTTTAGTTGTCTATTAGCCCCCTATCTACTTAGAATGTATAAATAAGCATATAAAGACAGTATATTGCCAGAAACACTGAATGAAGCTATTATTACCTAATTCAAAAGAAAGGGAAAGATTTAGAAGAAGTGGGTTCTCCTATCCCTCTACTGAACACAGACCAAAACATTTTGGCTAAAACACTAGCTAGAAGACTCAGTCTAATGGGTAAACTTGTGCATACAGACAGACATACAAACGGGTTTTGTCCCTGAAGGAGCTCTTTTGGCAACTTCAGATGTTGAAAAGGCATTTGATAAAGTTGAATGGAACGCTGCACAGTTTTGTTTTGTTTTGTTTTGTTTTTTTGTTCTGTTTCTGGTTCTTAAATGTTTTCTGTTTTGTTGTTTTGTGAAACTGTGTTTTGCACTTCAGGGCCACCACAGTCAACTGCTACCTCGACCCAATGCACATTCTTCTGTGATGTGCTGAATACATGTGGCAAAACCAGTTGGGGAAGACAAAATAGAAGAGGAGGAGGGAGGAATCTGGACGATTTCATCAGCCAGTCACACGGTCGTCAAACAGGAGACACAAAAAAGAGACAGTGCGAGAGAGAGCAGAGTCCTCCACACTTAGGGACAAAAAAGACAAATCCACAGAGACATCAGCATCAAACTTCATCTTTCTAAGAGTAAGACAACCATGCTTCCATCTTTTTTTCTGCATATCTTCTGCCTCTTCATCCACACAACAGGACAGCCGAAGGAAAACTTGAAACCACTTTGGAATAAACAGAGGCTTGAATTTATAAAAAGCAGGAGACATACTAACTAAATACTTAAAAAGTGGGTGCTCAAGTAGAAAAATGCAGATGAGATCCTCTGGCAGGGCCCTACTTATGGTTCCAAAATCTCAACTTGTCACTAAAGGTGACCGGACCTTTGCTTTCCGGGCCCCTCAGCTGTGGAAGTCCCTGCCTGAGGATCTCAGGAAGGCAAACACAGTATCCTCCTTTAAATCTCTTCTTAAGACTGACTTTTATCGAATGGCTTTTTCTGAATCTGATGGTATTTGTTGGAATTATTTAAATAATTTTACCATGTTTATATCTTAAGTTCTGGATCTTATTTGCTTTTATTCAATGTTTTTATTGTAAAGCGCTTTGCAACTTTGTTTTAAAGTTATTATTATTGTGTGCATCCTCAGTCAGCAGCAAATACTGCAGACACAAACCAAACTGAGCAAGATGAATGCAAACATAAGGAAAAACTTCATAAGCATCATAAGACTTAAATGATCTCTTTCTTTAAAGGTGAACTCCACCAGTTTGACACATTAAGTTCAGTTTGACGGTCATGAGGAGTAGTGTGGAGGTGGTATCTTGTCTTATGATCAGTTTAGTTAATACATTTTAGTTAAATAGGCCATCAGTCATCAACTTATTAAATGGCATTTGCTGTGTGTGTTACCAGTTCTGTTTGTCTGTGTAAAAGTGAGTATGAGTGACTGACAGTATGCAGGAGTCTTTTTTTAAATGTTTTTTTAAATAAAAGGGTAGACATTTTTTCTTACGTTAGTAGAAGTGATCTTTGTTCAAGGAGAGGTGGTCCACATCCGCTATAAATCACTGCAGGAAACCTTGGAGTTCTACCCGTGGACCAAACAGGCTACTTGGACACAAGCTGGGGCCTGACCCTGGCTGGGTCCCGTGGGCGAGGTTGTCTGAGGTTGAAAGACCCGAAACATCTGATGACTCCAGGTTACATCACTGATGAAGAAACTAACTTGGAACAGAAAGACCTGCTTCATAAACTGAAGTACTCGTGTCGTTCCTGGCTGCCTCTGCTTATTCTGTCTTTCTACCTCCTGGAGAACCACAGCAGTTTGAAGAGGAATACCACTCGCTATACAATTATAGAGAACTGTTGGTCTCCCCTTCCCTGTGTTCCTAGTGCATGAATTAACTCACTTTTTAATCGCAAGTAATATGTTTCCTGATTAATGGAAATGTAAATTTTACTTTACTTTATACATAACCCTGATTTTCATAGTGCTGTGGAAGATTTAACATGCCTAAATAATAAACAAATCAAACTGAAATAAAGTGAAATACAATACAAATTGTAATGTTTATTTCCTTTTTATTTATGCATATACTGTCATATTTAAATGGAAAACATATGCTAAAATTATTTATCCTTTTGTCTATAATAACTGAATGAACTGATTTTTGTCCATTGTCCATGCCACATTAAAATCAAATCACAACACAGAAAACAAAGAGGTGCATTTCAGTGTTGTCCTGCGGAGGACGAACATAGACCTGACAATACAAATTATTCTTCATGAGGAGGTGCAAGGGAGCTTTTATATGTATTTCCTTTTTATAAATAAAAAGGAAATGCATATTACAATGTGTATTGTATTTCACTTTATTTCTTTGATTTGTTTTTATTAAGGCTTTTTAAATCTTCCATATTTCTAAAGGTGCGTTCAAAAACAGTTTGCCATAAGCATTTGCAATAAACACTCTCAATCTTCCTGAACCATTTTTTAATCAAATGTACATTCGGTTGATAGTTATCATTTCATCACAGCAGGCTTGGTAGATTTTTTATTTCAATATTGATGATGAGGAGGGTCATTCTGCAGCTGCATTAAATGTAGAAAAGATATTTTCATCTAAAGGCGACATTGTGACAAAACATTTGATGCATCTGTAACTGTAAATGACCTAGACATTGCAGAGTGGTTTTTCATACCAATTTACATGTAATCCAGCGCCGTCTCTGGGACTCTGAATTTATTCCGCAAATTGTTTTCACAAACACACCTCTGGGTAAAGTGCTGCAGAGAAATATACTGATACAATTTAATGACCATTCAAAACGCGAAGACCATCGCATTGGACCGGATTGCACTGAATAATAAAAACAAATGATTTCAACATAGAGCAGTCATTTAAAACAAACACTCTGAGTGCTAAAACTTGGATTGTTGTGATCAGATTCACAACAAAATCTGCTCCAATCGCAGCTCTGTCCGCCACACTTGAGCACACAGTATGTCAGGTAATCACAGGTGAGTAGGATTAACGTAAAAGGTGAAGAAATGAGAACTGAGACACAGTGAAATAAAAAAAATTCACTGTGCAGATCAGTCGTAGATCCTGGCGGCCTTGTGGTGCTTCTACCCTGAGAGTCCATAGTCACACCCACTTTTAAAAGAATAATTCGACATTTTGGGAAATATGCTTATTTGCTTTTGGGCAGAGAGTTAGAGGAGATGATCGTTACCACTCACACACATCTGTCCGTTAAATATAAGGCTACAGCGAGAAGCCGGTTAGCTTAGCTTAGCACAAAGACTGAAACAGGAGGAAACAGAAAGCCCGCCTCTATCTAACGGTAATAAAGTCTGCCTACAAGCACCTCTCATTCACTAATTTACATGTTATATGTCGTTCGTTTAATCCATACAAAAATTTGTGAGCCCAGAGGTGCTGGTAGGCGGAGTCTGTTATCTTCAGACTGAGCTAGTCTAGCTGTTTGCCCGTTTCCAGTTTTCATTCTGTGCTAAGCGGCTGCTGGCTGTAGCTTCACATTTAACGGACAGACATATGACTGATATCGATCTTCTCATGTTACAGTCCTACAAAGAGAATAAGTGCGTTTCCCCAAAATGTCGAACTGTTCCTTTAAGCAATCGGATCAAATCCCTCTCATAATGAAACATTGTGGAAGCTAAAGAGTCGTAACTGCAGCTTCACTTTGAATCCAGTACATGTTCGAGATTGAAAGTTCATTCTTGACCTTGGAAGCAGAAGTTGACAAAACAAACTCACAAAAAGGTCCATTTAGTAGGTGTTCTGGAGCTTTCGATTGTATCACACCACCTTCCTCAGCGTATGCAGTTGCAGAGTTGTCATTGAATATTTTCCACCATGGATGAGAAGTCCGTAAAAAGAGCTCAGAAAAATGGAAATTTGAACGTGTAATTCCATGACAACTGGGCAAAACTCAATCTACTGAGGAAGATAGACAGTCGGACAGAGTCGGATCTAAATCACCCATTTTCTTTCCAAAACCAAGAATCTGACATTTAATCCCACTTTAACTTTTAGGCTAGATTTTGATTTTCAGTCATACCACATGGGATATTTTTATTGCTAAAACAATTAGTTGATTAATTGATTCTGATAAGCGATTAGTCGTTTAAAGTCACTTCTTAAGCAAAGATTCCAAACATGCTGCTTTAGTTTGTTTTATATCAGTGTAAACTGAATATCATTGGGTTTTGGACTGTAGCTCAGACAAAACAAGACATGTGAAGACATCACCTTGGGTTCTGGAAAACGGTGATAGACATTTTTCACTATTTTCTGACATTTTATAGACGAAAGCGATAATGAAAATAATCATTAGTTGCTCATTTAGGGACGTTGCTCCGATCTGCCCAAACTCTAATGCCAATAATCATGTAATAACATCCTGTGTGCTAAAGCGTTATCCTCATCAGACAGAGCTTTATGATATGTTACTGTCACATACAATATTTTAACAAAAGAAACATTCAGATTTCCATATAGGCACAAGAATCCATATGGCACAATAAAATAAAGGAATCTCAGCTCTGTGACGACGACAAACATTAAAATACAACAGAATTAAAACAGAAGCAAAACACTTAAAAATAACAAGAATCAACACAATAAGGGTCTGAAATTAACCCTCAACGGCTGTCAAATGAAGGTAAACTGAGCTCTGTGGAGGGTAACAATGTTAAAGTCACCAGTGTTACTACTAACCCCAACCCTGTTTAGTATAATAACTTGTACTTTTATGTCTGCAGATGTGACTTTAGCTGTGAAGGGCAAACATCCAAAGATATTACCAATTTCCTTCTTTCCAGGCCACAAATGACTTCAGGTAATTTCTATGAAAAGTGTGAAACTTGCTGTGGAGAGATCCATTTATTTGCCTACATTGTTTATTTTATTTAATGTAAATTACGTTATCGTCACATTATACTGCACTTGTGAGCAGGGTCTCTTTAAAAATCATTCCTTGATGCATTTATAGAGACTCAACATCTAATCTGATCAAACATCAGTTTGGGCTGATGCCTTGACTAGCTGGTTGGTGGGAGAGGGGTGAAACGGCTTCTTTGTTTTATTTTTTGAAGTTGGTCATTTGTTGCATCACGAAAAGTAGCTCTTCAACAGGCAGGTCTCTAATCTCTGATGTGCAGTCGATTACAACTAGTACAACGACTGTTTGATACAGTTCCTGCAAGCAACTTTAAATTACCACACGACTATAAAGTAACTTTGACAAAATCTGCATGTTGACTGTGATGGATTTTCTCTCTGTAGCAAGTTTCAAATCTCTGCAAGTTGATTTTCAGAGAAATTAATGAAACCAATGGCTGCCAGGACAGAAGGAAATCTAAAAACTGGTGGATCATTTTGAAAATGATCAGCAGTGAAGTTGAGTATATGTGAGGTTAATGGGCCAACATGCCACAGCGGCAGTATGGGTCTCGCATGTGGAATAATAAGGTTTTATTCTGGTGCAAAGAAGCAAAATCATCAAAATCTTACATGTTGTTAATGATGTTTTTTTTAATCTCCTGCCACAGTAGCTGGTGGATTTTTTTTAAAATTTCAGATTAATTTCAGACCCTAAATACAATCAGAGCTGAGCAGCTCGTCGCTGTGGATCCATGTTGCTCTGATCTGGGACAGTACGGACGTCTGACCAGTATCTCTTACAGGCTTTCACACCAAAAGTGCAAGTTTGACTTAGAGCAAGGCCATTATTTCCAATGGAGAGAGCAGCTGCACTAGCCATAGTGGCACACCCTACGCTTATTTTCTGCCACGTTTAGCAGCCAAAGTTCAACTAAACTGAACAAGACACGTCCAATGCTATTCTCTTATTGATGTGAGGCAGAAGTTACAGTATGATGGCGATAATTTCACTGGAAAAGTAAACTTTGTGCATCTCTGAATTCCAGCAGTTTTGTAATCTTACTCTGCAGTCCTACCGGGACCGAGTGAAAAGGGATGAGGATACCACGTAAGAAAAGTTATATTGTCATTGTTTACATCCCATTAGTCAAGCTTGAGTGACTTTTAAGTCACATGTACATCATGTTTTTATCTACACACCAACTTTTCCACCTCAGCCAAGTGTAAAAACTTTTTTGCAATATTTTTTATTTTTGGCGTTTCCACTCAGCTTTTTTATGCGCAAAAAACTGCTGGATGGAAACACACTTGTTGTAGTTTGTAGCATCGCGGATAGCTGCTTTGTAGGATTATGTGCTGCTCTTCATTTTGCGCTCTACCTCGTGCAAACTATTCGCTCTTGTGTGTTTGGTCTGAAACAGCCGTTAAGTTGTTCAGCATGAATCTACAACTGACCAATCAGGACGCCTCATGCTTACAGAGCTGAACAGAACAAAGTGGAGTCTGGACTGAAGAATTCAGATATTTCTTTGTGTTCTTAACTGAGATGATCACAGCTGAGTCTCCTTGTCATGGTTTTAACTAAGGTTCTCTCATTCATTGCTTCATTTTGTGCAATTAGTTAATCTCTCCCCTCTGGTTCAGACCAAACAAAACCAACCGCAGGTGTGAACCCACCATGACTGTGGTTAAGGTTTGTGTCGTTTCAGACAGACACATTGCAACAAACATCTTTCTTATCAAGTCATTTTTGTCTGTAATTTGAGTCTTAGTGAAAATAAATCTGCAAGTTTGCTAAGAATTTTCAACTTGTTTCAAATAAATGCAAAACAACTTAAATGTAAATATCTTCTAATGTCAAGTTCCATGAGAATTTGATTTCTATTAAAATATTCTGCACTGGGAAGATTTTTTCACTAAGAAAAATTATGTTTTTGGGACTTAATTATAAACAGAAATGACATGACGATGGCGATTGTTTGCAATGTAGCTCTATTGATTTTCTGGAGTCGTCACTGACGTCCTGCAGTGAAACAGTCTCAGTAGAGTCTGGAGGCTAAATGTCATCAGAGATGATTTCGAAGAGGGAAAGCTGGAGTTTGGGCCAGTTTCTCTGCTGCTCCGGGATCAGGACCAGTACAGCGCCATGACAGTGTCAGAGCACTGATGATGAGAGTTTTGGATCCAGGAAATTCAGCTTCATCACCCAGCGGGATGAAGCGTCCACAGTGGCTCAAAAAGTTCAAATTCCAAACGTTCAACCGCCACTTTTACAAGCTGAAGAGCAGAAAAGAAGCCAGTTGGCTGCCGGCTGAAGCAGCAGGTCAACCAGAAAAGCTCACCAGACTCAGATTGAGTTTACCAACTTTTTTTCTCTGGAGCCTGGTGCTGTCTGCTACTGACAAAGCAGTCAGAGAAGACAAACCTTCAGGTGCCTTGGATTGTCCAGGGTTTTTAGAAAGGGCAGACTGAGGCGGCCATTTTCACCCGCCCGTCCTCTACTCTCTCTAACCACAGCAACAGATAATAAAAATTTAAAAGCAGAAATAGCAATAAAAACTAAAATGGTACTTGGATTTTTTTTGTTAGTGATTTGTTTTCACATCTTAGGGAGCGACGACGTGAACCAGTCCAGACCACAGTTCAGAACCAGCGGGTTGGTCATGTCGCTGTAGTGACGGTTTCCTGGTCGAGGACAGGTTGTGGTGGCGGGCGGGGTCAGATGATGGGTTTGCTGCGGTCGATGGTCTCGGCCTTCTTCAGTTTGCCCTTACTGAAGGTCTGGATGGAGCTCAGCAAGGCGGTGCGACCTCCTCCCGCTCCGTCAGAGGAGGACAGAGGAGGACAGGAGGAGGAGTCCAGCGTAGGAGGGAGAGGAGGAGGAGGAGGTGGAGGGGGAGGAGCAGTCTGGGCTCCTGGATAAAACATAGAAGAACGAAAGGAAGGTGTTAGAGAGCAACACCACCAGTTTCTGGTGAGATTCAGTTTCCTCAGGAGCTGGTTGCACAAAGATACGTTAAACTGATCTACAGATTCACGCCAGTCGTAGTTTTAAGCACTTGCAGAGGCGCGTTCACAGCAACTCTTTGGCTGAAGATTAAACATGGAGGAGAGTCAGTCTTCTCTCAGTTATATCACTATACTTCGGCTGATTAGAGTCAGTTCACACAAATTACAAAATTGTTCAATGTCAGTAGTTTTAATAGAGACTATTACACTGGTAGAAACTAGTTTTGTCCTACTTTCTAATAAGGCACCCTTTATAGAGTTTTAACTAATGGCTTAATTAATTAAAAGTTAATAGATAATTTACTAATGCTTTATAGCTCAGTCATAAGCCATTAATAAGAACCAGTTTTGGGTTTCCAGTTTGTCAAAAATACCTAATTTGTAGTAATTAAGTCATTAATAAAAAGTCTTGCGTTTCTCTTTTTCTAATAAGCCAATAGCAAAAGTTACCAAGTCATCTGCAGTTATAAATGTTAATAGTTGTTAATAAATGGATTTGGTCCAAATGCTCTGTAGCTCTTTTCAAGACGGGAAGTGATGCAGTGATCACTGGAGTTTTTTTTTTTTTTTTTTTTTAAAAAGACAGTTTGATGCTGGAGGAGGATAACGAAAGGGATTTTTGACAACATAGCAACCCAAACGTTAGCCTACATTTGTTTACATTTTGGCCAATTGGCACCACTAAAAAGTATGCAGAATTAGCTATTAGCAGTTTTGTTTTTGCAATTTGTCCATCAAGTGGATTACTTTAATACTGACGAAAACTTAAAAATTTGAGGATTCTCAGGCAAGTTTTGAAGTTAACAGGAGCGTAATTTTTTAATACTATTTCTAAGCGGCTTTATGGGTGTTTATACGTGATGGACGAGATTATGATATCCTCCGGAAGTGTGAGTCACACTCTAAAAATATGTGTATCATGTCTGTGTGTTAAGATTTGACTGAGTTGTGACTCTGAGAAGGAGTACGATTTTTGACTCAAATTCCCCTCACGCAGAATCTTTGCCACACGTCTCTCCTGCGACTGAGGAGGTGCGCTTCACAGATTGTGATTAATGGCTTATTACTGATTTATAAAGCATTAGTTAATTATTTATTAACCATTACTAAAGCTATTAGTTACAACCTATGCACCCTTTATAAAGGCTGACTTAATTTAAAGTGGTACCACTAGTTTTATTTATTTTCCAGGAGGGAGTTTATCTTTGTGAAACCAGCACCTGCAGATCCGTGTCCAGGCTGAACTCAATCCACCATCAGTTTCAACCCAACTTTCAGTTTAGGTACTTAACAGTTTTTATACTACAGACACATGTTGCACAGTACCAAACAAGTACTGAGGTTCGATACCCAGCCTTAAGAATATTTAGATCAAATTGATCCAAAATCCAAACAGTTCCCACAAGGCTCAACCTCTAACTTCACCTCACCATCAGCCGTATGGCAACAGAATCTGAAGCTCTCTGATTGGATAATTCTTACAGCAATGCCCTCTGGGACTTATAGTTGTTGCTTTACAGCTCTGTTGTCCTGCAACAAAGAAGCTACTGCCCCGGTGTACTTGTTTCGTCAGAATCACTTTGATCAACAGAGTGACCTGATGGTGAATTGAACCTGAACCTGGTACATCTCTTTCAGTTGTGCCATTTTGCATCCCAGACTGAACGAAACCCAGTGATTTCAGGCAGAGAAGCAAACTGTTGGGGAGCTCTAACGTGTAGGTAAAGCAGAAGCAAAAAGCTGCGACTGGAGTCCACGGACTCCACCTTCTGTCTGACCACACAGTGAATTATCTGCCACCTAATGAAAGGACATCCATCCGTCTGACAGATGGTAACCAAACCTGGAAACGCTCGTCACTGAAACAATTAGTATATTTGAAGATGATATTTTCTGTGGAAAAAACTGTTTTTTGGCCGTGGTGAGCACATTAGAAAATTAACAACTAAGATTAACAAATTAGATTTTTAATAATTTAACAATTGCAGAACCACTAACGCCTGCAGTGGTGATGGATTATCTCCAGAATGGCTGTGGAACAAACTGACTTTCAATACATTTAGCAGCCAAAGTGACATTTAGAGTTTCCTCATGTAATATTCACATGACTCTTCAGTCACGTCCACAAGTACACTTTCAATGAGACCTCTGTGATCAGATGTGTCAGATTGGAGCCCAGCTGTGTCCACATTTCACAATTAAATGTGAAATCTGTGCTCAGATCTGTGATCACATGCTGGTATACATGCTGATAATGACATACTGTAGTTTCGACACTTGCAGTTTGTCGTATTAGACAGCGGTAAAAAAAAAAATGCAGCATTAGCAACATTCTTAAATGCATAGCTTTACCAAAAAGCCATTTGCATAGTAGGCTGCAAGAATACACATGCAACCCAGTCACATACCTAAACAAAAAAAATGTATGTACAATTTAAAAGAGAATATTTGACTGAGCTGTGTGAGATATCCTTGTCAGTCCTATCCAATCACATTGTTTCACAATGTCTATAATAATGCCACATCTTGCATATATTCTGCAATATTTTACACACAGTGATGATGTTGGAGAAAATGAAATCTTCTCCTCCACTGCCCAATTCCTATTTCAACTACACACCTTGTTAATGTACAGTGTGTCCAGAAAAATGTGGTATTTCTGTAATATTACCCTTCGGAAATACACCACAATAATATGATAAAATAAAATCTAATTAATTATTAATAATAATTATGAATTTGCATGACTGCAGCTTGTTTTTCCATGACTTCACGCTGAATGGTGGGGAAATGAATGATTCTTTGTACTATCTGACGCACTGTAAGAGCGATCAAAGTCTGATTTATTGCTGCTGAAATTGTTGGTTGTGACAGAATCAAATTATCTCTGTTTCTAAGCTGCATTTTCCCTGCTGTCAAAGTGAGGTTGTGAGGATCTTTCTTTACTGTGGATGTTTCTGCATGTACTCTTTTTGCACCCCGCACAATGTCAGTCACAAAAATGATTCAGTTTTTTGTCGACTGACCTCTGGAGCTCTCTTAAATATCAGCAGAAATAGGAGTCTTTTCCTTGGTTAAGAAAGTTGATGAAACGCTTTTACTCCTAGTCCTAAAAGTAGGACCAAAAATGCATCACTGAGAATTTCGGGCATGTTAGGACTGATTTCCTACTCTGAGAGGCTTGATATATATGAGCCCAGATCTCCAAAATCATCAACATTGATGTAAATTATACACAATTTGTAGTTCTGTAGATCTGCTCAAAAATGAAAATCTGCCACTGTAAAGAAACAAAATGCAAAATGAAAGAAAGTTTCATCTGGTTCTTTAAGATCTTTGTGGACAAAGTATTATCTGAATATTTAAAAAAGTTAATTAAAATCCTTATGAAAGATTTATTGAAGGGTTTGGTCAACTGTAGAACAGCTCTATAAGACTGTGAGGAAAACCTATGGGCACGAAATAAATTGACATAAGAGTTATTATCAGTTCAATACGTTTCTAACCAAAAACAATCTGACACGTCTTCACTGTGACACCCCGTCCCAAAAACAAGCAGAAAAAACAAACAAAACAGAGACAGAAACAGACAAACATGCAACAACTGAATGACCAGGCAGACAGACACAACTGACAGATCACAATCTCCAATGAGAACAGGAGGTCTGAATCAGAGAGGGGTTGGACTGTCTGTAAGGTTTGGACATCATTGCAGATTGTGAGGTTTTTATAAAGATGTGCGTACACCCTGTTCCAGGCAAGCAGCGACTCGTGGACAGAGAGGAGAAGCTTCTTACCTTCAGTCCTCTTCCCACTGACATATTTCTACTTTCAGTCTACTTACTCTAAAAAAAAAGAGTAAGGCATCATCTTCTAAATTGGCACTTTAAGGTTGAGATGGATGAATGAGGAAATAGAACAGTGTCACCATTATGTAGTTTGTCCACCAGAGTGCACAAGTTTATTTTTACACTGTAAAATGTCCCACTCAGTAAGTATCTTGTAACACACAGACATGATACACAATTAAAAACAAAAAGCAAAAACAAAAAAATCTAAGGGATCTGTATCAAGTTTTACATTATGCATTTATGTAAAAAAGTCATTTCTATCAGCTGATATATTGTTATCAGATTTTTTAAACTCTCAAATATCAATATCAGTATCAGCCACAAAAACCCAGAACCAGTCAGGCTATAATGTGAATGTTTTGTGTCCATATTACTGAGGAAAACCTACTTACACAAGTTTCTAAACTTTTTCATGTCTGGAAATCACCAACTCAAAATTACACTTCTCCAGAACTAAAGAACTCTGGGTTTCAGCTTTCAGCATATTAGTTTACAGAAAGCTCTCATTTTAACTTGTGCTGCTGTCTGCACTGGATCCGTACAGGCTAGTCCTCTTTTTAAGTCTAGTTTTTCCTTACTTGAGATCATAAGCATGAGCTAAATCTCTGTGCCCAGGAGCTTGCTGGGAAGCCAGGGTGTACGACAGCCTTAAAAACCACCAAAGGCCTTTATCATCATCATCATCAACATTATAAACCTTTTACTTTACCCAATGACACGGTCAGAATGGAGCATGCTCTATGGTGGAGACAACACAGGAAGAAGAGAGAGACGGAGATGACAGTTATCTGTTCAGTGGACCAATCAGCATTTACACAGTATCACCAGGACATACACCTATACTCACTAGAGCACCAAATGTGTATTAATCCGCCGTGGAAAATAGTCCCCCAAAAATGCACTACTTCCTCCTGTTGGAGGAGGAAGTAGTGCATATATACTATAGCAGAGACAGATACCTGTCTGAAAAACCAGGTAATCACATGACAAGAGAAGAGGTGAAGAGACACACAGAGACAGAGTCAAATGAAGAGTCTTCATAATCACACATGCAAATTTCAGATGGAAGCTGAGGGTAGAAATTCAGGGTTAATGATAAAGATGCTGTTATTGATCTGAGCAGCATGCTGAGACACACCATAGCCTCAGCAGGTGCACACCACAAAGGGGGGAGGGGGACAGAGAGACAGTTGAACAGACAGATGGGAGGACAGACAGACAGGCATACCTGTGGTGGATGGGGGGGTGGGGGAGGAGGGGCATGTGGGAGGGGAACTGGCTCCAGAACCTGAAGACAGACAGACAAAACAGACAAATTAGTCACCACCAGTAACTATCTTAACAAAAAAACTAAACGTTGACTCATAGCTTAACAACAGAGTTTTTGATGACTAGCAGCTCTATGGAGCAATGTTGTTAAGAGTGGGTCCCCATTTTGTCCCCATTTATCTCCTGACACGATAGTTAGACAGTCTTTGAGGTCACAGGAGGGAAATTTGTTTTCACAGTCTGCACGTGTTTATGTCTCACATGAAAAACATGTACAGATACAGGCAACACATGCAAGCTGACATGTCAGACTGTGCCATCGCAACAAAGCATGCAAAGTCCTGCTGATGGCTTCACACTGTTCCACTGATCGACAGTTGGTGGCAGTAACGTGCCAAGAACTGTAGTAATGCACCAACAAAGGCAGTGAAGAAGAAGACTAGCAAACTAGCATACTAGCAAACATGGATGTAAACAATGTAGGTGTTGCATTCTTTGCAAATGTTTTATGAGAAGGAAATGCATTCACCACATTTATTAGGCCTCTGGGATACACGTGTTTACACAAAATGTAAACAAAAACTTTGTTTACAGAAAAACTCCACAGGATACCTTTAATCAACTGACAAAGCTTTAATGTGACAGACGGATAGACAGACAATGGATAGCTATCCACAGGGTACTCTACGATTAGGCTTGAACACATTGTGCAGATGGTAAACATACTAGGATAATAACAAGCTAACTAACTAATACTGTACCTAGCCCCCTACTTGGTTAACTAACCATAAAACTGCCTAAGTGTCTAACTGCCTAACATGCCAAGAACTAAAAACTATTTCACTGATTAACACTCTACCTTCTTAGTTAATTAGCTTAACTTCTGTCTTGTTTTGCTATGTTGTCAATACTGTCAGACAAACCAAATAAATATATAAATAAACAAACAAACAAACAACACTGACTACTCAGCTAACCAAACAATATCTAACTAGCCAATTAATTAGCTTTAGCTAGTTTGTAGAGAAGGGTCTATCGGCAGTCCCGCACACTAGCCTTCCTGGATTAACGTACTCATTTGAACCCAAACCATGATCTTTACCTAAACCTAACCAAACTGCGACTGTTTCATGTAGTAGGCGTGTCCTGTAGTACTGTGCACCCGCAGATAGACCTACATGAATTTGTAAAGACAAAAGACTTACTAGCTAGCTAACTAACAAACTGTCAAGGTTAAGTATTTGTTGTGGGTAGTAACATCAGAGACCTACCAGAGTTATTGTTGTTTCTGACAGAGACGTCTTCTTCATTTTCATAAGCCGACTGTCTGGACTTCTGCAAAGACAAATATACATTGTTTTAGACTTAACTGTATCGTTACTTCACTATAGCTAACTTGCATAATTTTTCTTACATTTTCTCCCATGAGTCTTAGTCACAGAGGCACTAGTACAGTTTATTTTGAGCTGTAGTTGTTGAATGCTTTCAAAATAGTCTTATAGCAAAATTGACAAGCAACCAGCCAAGATGTTTTTTCATGTTGATGTTCAGATGTTTCTTTGTATTGTTGTGTGTGGGAGACTTTGTTGCATACCTTCCTCGCCAGAATCTTCCTCCTCTTCTTCTCCTCCTCTGAGCCGTGATGAGACTGAGCTCTGGTCAGTCTCCTGTGCTGGTGGAGCTTCAATCAAACATTAATACACAACATTATTCTCCATACGAACAGCAAACTACAAGCTACAAGCTGCATTATGCAACATTTTCAAAAAAAAATTGCACTGAAAAGCACTAGCGTCAAGAAGCAAGATGCATTCACAAGATGTGATGCCCCCACAGAAAAGTCAGCTCAGACACACCTGCATAAGAAATACTCAATGTGCGTCTTTTTCCTAAAGAACCTTGTCATTTCCATTTTGCCAGATATTCCCGAACAAATTTGATACCCAAAACCACAGAGTCTAACCTGGCCCCTAAGTCTGGGGAAATATTGTTTAATATTCATATTTTATAACTGCGTGATGAAATAAAACAAGCAGCAGAGAAGCTGTTGCTTTGCTACAGTGAGTGTACGGACAGTCACAGAGGTTAATGACAGTAAAATGCTTAATAAATAAAACGCTGTATAATCTACAACTTTGTGGACTGCTACTGTTAGCCTGCTAGCAATGCTATCTCCCGCAGTTAATGTTCACAACCCCGCTCACGCCTTTTTCCTGTCCTGTCTGCTTTTTGCCTCAGCACAAGTACATTGAGGCAGGTCAAATTGCATTGCACTTTTATTTCTAGCTGAGAGACACCTGCCAATCAAGCATTTATGTCCTCAAATACAGAATCTCATTAATGAAGCAGTCATTTTTAAAATGATCACCAAGATATTAGAAGATATGAAAGTAGCATCCAGTTGCATTCACTTTTTATTTCTAGGAAGAACAGCTGTTCCTGGAAATCCATTCCATTACAGGAAGAACAGTTGATGTTGATGTCAGCACTGAGTTTTTGTGTTTACAACATGAAAAGGTTGTGGGAAACTATGTTGCAAGGTTTTTCCACCTCCTTTTTTCCCCCCTTTCACAAGAACCAGCTAAAATTCCTCTCTGCAGCAAACATTATGTCCTCCTTATGTAGAAGGTCACTGATTTAAAAGATATAGATTTGGGGACTGTTGATGTACCCTTGAAAAAGGGACATGACCTCCCAAATGTCTCCAGGGGAGCTGCTCAGCGGTATAAAAAAATAATTCAAAAATGTAGAGTGAGAGTAGAGACGCACCACTCTCTGCTCCTCCTGCAGCCTTTTCTCCAGACTCTCCTTTGCCGTCTTCAGCGCCTCTTTTAGCCTGCTGGGAACCTGGACGAGTGGAGGGGATTCAGACATTTGTCATTTTTCTTCATCTTAAAGTTGTTTTTAATCAGAGTAAATATTCTGAAGCAAACCCTGTACATGCACAGCCACGCTCTCAGACTGAGCCTCTTACCTTGATCTGGAGTTTTTCTGAGTGTTGGAGATGGACGTCACTGAACAGCCTGAAAAACACAAACTGTGACTCATCCGCAACAAAAAAGATGACGTTCTGGTTCCTGCCCATGTCCTATTTCAAATGACTGACATTGGTTTGTATGGTTTGAATCTTTTCTCATATACATAAACCAGGCAACTGTCTCTTCTTGTATGGATGCATGACACTGACATTTTTTGTTGACTTTCAGCTTTAAAGAGTAACCTAACAATAAACCACCTAGTGTTAGTAAATGATATGTATAGTCACTTACTGAACATAAGATCAATTGATACTGGACCCACTCTGTGGTGTCCATTGCAACATGGGCAGATAACAAAATTTACACAAATACAGAAAGTATAATTTGAGCCTTTGTGTGGATGAAAGGCCACAATGAACAGAAAAAGATGCATTTTCAGATTTAGCCGACTTAAGTGTGGATGTGGTCTTGAATCAAGCTAATTGTAACAATTACTTCCTAGGCTGCTCACACACCCACATACACGGACAACATAACAAATAATGTGTCACTGACTGTATGTGTATCACTGTTCTACGTCAGCGTCTTTCTGATAACTGATCTGTCATTTGGGACACAGACTGACAACAGGTGAACTCACGATGTCTGAATGAGCTCCGAGACTGTTGGCATCCCGCTCTTACAGGCTTCTGTGGACAGAATGGACTGCAGCACTGACACTGAACACACACACACACACACACACACACAATATATCAACAGATCACATTGGGAATAGTACAGACAGTTTGGGACATTTCAGTAAACTTGATGTTTCAGGTCCAGATGTCAGAACATCTGGAGGTACAAAGAAGACACATGACAGCATCTATGTGTGTTCATATTAATCTGTGTGTGTGTATGCACGTGTGTATAAATATACTGACCCACAGCGGTGTAGGGGATAGCGGGGTATTGATCTACGGGGACGCTGTCTGGCGGTCGGCCGTACGTCATCTCATACAGTAAATGTCCAAAGCAGAAGACGTCGATGCTGTCTGTGGACTGCAGATACACACACACACAAACTCAGGTATATGTATCATTAACTTTCAAATAACAATGTATGTGTATGTATGTACACTTAAATATGTATGTACATTTATGGATCACTCGGCACACGTAGAACCTGAAGGATGTTGCTCAGAGCAACACAGGCTAATTTATCCAAATAAAAAAAAAAAAACACATTTTTTTCTACTTTTTTTCTCTCAGCTTTTAAGACATAATTTTATTATCATTATTATTACATCATTGTCATCATTACTCTGGACAATAAAAGCATATACTATGTGCTAATATTTTTTTTATCTAGTTATTTAAGATAACAGATACGATATAAATACAAATTTTATAAAAATAACAAGGAAAACATATGTAACACACACACACACACACTTTTTGTTACTTTGATGGAAAGGATTTATATTTAAGTTTTCTAAAACAAAATCATCCCATATTATCCAATCTAAGTCAGTGTTTACGTACGTTGATCTTCCTGAGCTGGGTGAAGGCGGGTCGCAGCGCTGAGGGAACTCCCAGCATGCCGTTCTCTACGTCCATCAGCCGACACACGTCATCATCCACAATTACGTTGGATGCATGCAGGTGACCGAAAAATAAACCGCCATCATGGAGCAGCTTCAGGCCCTGAACACACACACACACACACACACACACTGCTCTAGTGACAAGTAACACTTTGTGGTGTGTGTGGTTTATTTCTTTGCATGTGTTTTTTCTGTGTGTGTGTGTGTGTGTGTGTGTGTATACCTCCAAGATCTGACGGCCGTATAATTTGATGTGCTGCAGTTCGAGGCCCTGACTCTTCTTCGGGTTACAGTACTTCTTCAGGTAACTCTCTCTGGGCTTCACCTGGAGAGAGAGAGGGAGTTTTCACTGGAGCTACTTTCTACCGAAGAAGTAGTTCCAATGAGCCGTCTCCACTGTGTTTTGTGGTTTATTCAGTTACAGAGACACTGTTTCTGGAAAGATGCAATATTTCAAAGCTGGGGGCAGCAAACATTTAATTCCATTCACCTCCATTTTATTGGGCGAGAGGCAGAAATCTAAGATACAGATATCTCAAAACCTGGACTACCTCAAATCTCTCACTACCCAAGTGAGTGGAGAGATACTACTATAGGGAAGAGAGAAAATGCTGTTCAGCCATCCAACATGCACTTCGGTCGAAGCATACAGATGCATTTACCACACACACACACACACACACACACACACACACACACACACACACACACACACACACACACACACACACACACTGTACCTTACAGATGTGGTCTCTCAGAGAGCCTCTCTCACTGAACGGCCGGATGAGCAGAGTTGAAGACTCACTGGTGCTGGAGAACAACAGCGGACAGAGATATGGAGTCTAGAGAGGAAGAGGAAGAGTTTGATTATTTACAGTCAAATAATTCATTAGAAATATGTAGTTACTGTGTTTTGGCTGTTTGAGGCAGTGCTCGACACACTCACACAGTGTGTACGTACAGAGAGGCTGGTTAGCAGCTTCATGGCTGACTGCAGGTCTTTGTCAGACAGGAACTTATCAGGACCCAGGTCCACCTACAACCCACACAAACAGAATAGTTATTAGTTGTTTTGGATTTCCTTTGGAATAACCTGAGTTGCACAAATGTAATTTAAGTGATGTACTTTTGGAAATATCCTTCAACAAATCAGGTTGGATCCTTAAGTGCATTTCAAGGCTCTAATGGAATTCCTGTTTTCTGTTCAACAAACATCCGCTGCAACGGCAATAAGAAAAAAAACAAAACCACTCTAAGTCCCTGCAGACAGCTGAACAGAGTGACATGTGAGTGAAGTACCAATCAGAGTGTTTACAGACTATTTCTCTGTCCACATGACACATTGCTTCTGACTGGACAATATTTTCACATCAGTTAATTACATTTGACTGAATTTAAAAGAACCTAAATTGAATCTGTTCTTGACTGTGGGAAATCACTCAGTATGGGATATGTTCCTAGAAACAAATGAACACTGTCTTCTTTTCTGTATTTCTCCTTTACAGGTTTCTCTCTTCTGCGAGAAAGACAAGTGAGAATTTTGAAATGATTGAGATTTATTTAAAAATCTATTGAGTAAAACTTTTCCATGCATTGTTCTCTGCTTCTTAAAACTCCTTCCTGATGTTACAGGAGGTGAAATGTGTTGCAGATTTAGATTTGCAAAATGCTTCATTTTAATGCATTTGAAGAAACATTAACTTAATTTCCATCATCAGTTTTCAGGCTGTGAAGGACTGAAATGTGAAGAAACGAACAGACTTCAGGCAGCGAAAAGCTGGGATTTTACAGTTCTGAAGAAACGAGGTGGCACGTTTTGGTTCAAAATACAATAGAGATGACCAAGATAAACAAAACCTAATTA